>NW_015652156.1:79789-81875 GCF_001515625.1 Sinocyclocheilus rhinocerous
AGAGATGCAGAGCGTGTGCAGAGCAGGGGGACGCGAGGAACAGTATTAAGAACTGTTACTTTAGAACATTAATTTTGAAACTTGTGAATCCTTTGGAATCCTTAGAAGACAGAATCGCGATTCATATATGAATAGATTTTTACGTGCACCTCTAGTTTGCTTTGTAACTTTGCAGATATCGTTTATGCTCAAACAGCAACATTAGACACTGACTAACGTTAAAAAAGTGAAATCGCAATGAACCACCCCTTTAAGACAAACTGTTTGCTCCTGATGCATTTCATCATTTGTACAATCATTACATTATGGGTTATGGGTCATTTTTAAGTTGCCATGAATAAAAGCATCTCCTAAATGAATCAATGTAAATGCGATGCACAACCAACACGTTCTCACTCCAAACTCGTCACATATTGACGCTTGGTCAGGACCCCTTTGGCGTTGCTCAATCCTCAGTTGTTTGTCTTAATTTAATGGTTTGCATGCATTTGTAAAAAATATAAATAATTTTATAAAAATGTATACTTTCATTGGAGCACCTAACCCCACCCCTACCCTAAACCTACCCACTTCTGAACAAAAACACGTAACAGGCAAATATAAGTGCAGTCACAGGTATTTATTGCAAAAACTGACCATAAACAAGCAGTATAAAATTACAAGTCTTCTATGCCATACGATGTCTTTATGCGAAGAAGAGAGTAAAACTTAAGGTTTTATTCGCTGAAAATTATCCCACTCCGTTAACGCGCTCACATCCCATTCAAAAAGATACTCCCGTACTTTAGCATGACGCAATCGGTCACGAGACAAACAAGAGCCTATAGCATTTCTCAACCAAGGCTAATGTTAGGCTTCTTCTGGCAGCATTTTTTGAATATGCGCATAGAGTGCAGCACACAGTGTCAAGTTATTTAGGGATTCTTCTCAGCCTCAATGTCTGCCCAAACTTGAAAAAGGCTTCAATCAACTTCAGAAGGTGCATGGAATAACTCAAAACATCTGATTCTTCATCATCAAAGCAATTTATTGAAAATCTTTCAGCAACAACTTGATCTTCCTTTGCTTATTTTCAGAGTTCAATTCGGATGCTTATCTCAGATACTTAGCTTAATAACCTATACAGAGAAAATATATAAATATATGAGTCACTACACACAGTAATGTGGTCATTTAAGGATGTTTAACTCATTTAAACTACAACCAATGCTACTAGAATACTCACAAATCAAAGTACAGTACATAGTGGTTCAACAGCAACACTAAACCAAATGCATTTACTGCACATGGCCAGTTAGCATATTAGATGTTAAACCCACTAGCATTAACAAACAACTTGCAAGACATTCACAACTGGTATTTTAAACAGTCTGTAGTCACTAAAGAAATGAGTCTTTATCCTACCAGGATAAGCGCTTCCGGCTTTGCTACTGTTTATGTACTTTTCTCAGATTTTTCTAAGATTCTATCTCCAGCAGATCAGCACAGTGCTCAAACAACACATTTTTGGCAGAAACACTAAAACTAAAAACCCTTTTGCATGGACTGGAATAATACCACGAAACAGAAGACTCCTTGCCTCCCACTGCCAGCAGCTTGAGGGAGCGAGACCCAAAGGCACTCGAGACATCAGATTATAGCATCCTCTACCCCAGATAGGGCTATGACAATGCTTGCAAACACTGGTATTCTACCACCTCCTATACATCTTGAAAACCGATTTGAAGTTTTAATGAATATGGGTGAGGAATCCCCAAATGTGGTAAAACATGAATCGGATCAGCCAGCATCTAACATCGCTACTAACAGCCGCTCAAGGTGGAGCAGACAGCGGCATTCAGCTCAGAGTGCAGCCGAGCCCAGAACTCTGATAGTGGGTGACTATATTATCAGAAACATTAGTACCAGGACTACAACTACATGCTGCTTTCCTCAAGCAACTGTCTCTGATGTGAACAGAGAAAAACTTCGGAAAATTCTAATGAAGCACAAGACTGCAAATCGAATCATCATCCATGTGGGGAAGAATGATATTCGGAAAGAGCAGTCAGAACTCCTTAAGAAGGACTTCATTGAACTCTTTGAA
>NW_015652156.1:82246-86952 GCF_001515625.1 Sinocyclocheilus rhinocerous
TTCATCAGTGGACCACTCCCAGCAAGGGGAACTAACATGTTTTCACGGTTGCTTGGGCTAAACACATGGCTTCAAAGAACTTGCAGTATAAAAGGAGTGAACTTCACTGACAACTTCAATCTTTTCTGGGGCTATGGACAACTGTTTAAACTGGATGGCCTCCATCCAAACACACTTGGTGCAAGAGTGCTAAAGGACAATATCTACTTCTCCCTCCATCATCCTTCAGTAGTGTGTGCCAAACCACTCAACCTGAATGGCACACACACACCTGGACAGAGGATGAGCGACCACAGGACTTAATATCAGTTTAAAGAAGACTTTTGCCTCCCACTGCCAGCAGCTTACATTCCGGAGAAGGGAAAACACAGCTGCCCACATTCAAACAGAAGAGAAAGAAAATGCCTCCTGTTGAATCTACTTGCTGCATGAACTACTGCAAACTTCTACAAAGGATTGCGGTTCTTGAAACAAAGTTACTTGCTGGACTTCCAAAACAGGCAGAACACTCAGCAGACCGTCGTCACGGACCCCCTCAGCATACAGCCGGTGAGTCCCATGAACCTAGTCAATCTCAACAGTTTATACCAAGTGTAGAGGAACAAGCCGAAACTGATTGTCACACTAATCGATGGCACAAACAGGGAGCGAGACCCAAAGGCACTCGAGACATCAGATTGTCACGAGTTTCTCGTATTGCTGCCGTAGCATCCTCTACCCCAGATATGGCTATGACAAGGCTTGTGAATACTGGTATTCTACCACCCCCTATACATCTTGAGAACAGATTTGAAGCATTAATGAATGCGGGTGAGGAATCCCCAAATGTGATTAAACATGGATCGGATCAGCCAGCAGCTAACATCGCTACTAACAGACGCTCAAGGTCGAGCAGACAGCGGCTTTCAGCTCAGAGCGCAGCCGAGCCCAGGACTCTGATAGTGGGCGACTCCATTATCAGAAACATCAGTAGCAGAAATTCAGCAACTTTCTGCTTTCCTCAAGCAACAGTTTCTGATTTGAACAAGGAACTTTGGAAAATTCTAATGAAGCACAAGACTGCAAATCGAATCATCATCCATGTGGGGAAGAATGATATTCGGAAAGAGCAGTCAGAACTCCTTAAGAAGGACTTCATTGAACTCTTTGAAACACTTCGAAGACTTAAAGTTCAGTCGTTCATCAGTGGGCCACTCCCAGCAAGAGGAACTAATATGTTTTCACGTTTGCTTGGGCTGAACACATGGCTACAAAGAATCTGCAGCTTAAAAGGAGTCAATTTCATCGATAACTTCAATCTTTTCTGGGGCCATAGACAACTGTTTAAACTGGATGGCCTCCACCTAAACAAACTTGGTGCAAGAGTGCTAAAGGACAAGATCTACTTCTCCCTCCGTCATCCTTCAGTAGTGTGTGCCAAACTACTCAACCTGAATGGCACACACACACCTGGACAGAGTATGAGTGACCACAGGACTTCATATCAGCTTCCGAGTCATCATGTGGTTGACACATCCCACAAGGTCACTGATAACACCACGCAGCTACAACAAGCACTGCTCATGGAAACTATACCGGCTGAGCCCTGTCCACAGAGCTTATCACAGATGAACTGTGACGCATCAGAACAGCTCCAAGACTCAGCACCCAAGAACGACTTTCTGGAAAACAGCAAGGGAAGCCAGGACAACATATTTCAGCCACCGGAAACACCAGAGACACAGCTCATCTCACCAGACACATTATCCCTCTCTCCAGCATCTCCACTTCTAAGCTTCTCACAGAAAATGGAGGAACTGGTGTATGCTGGGACCAGACTCTCCCACTCTTTTGCTGCAAGCCCCCAGATATCAACTAAAAAACGGCGGGCCCCACAACCACCAAAGCCTGTGGGCCCAGCTCGTCTTCCTCCTCCTGTGAGAGCTCTCCGGCCGCTGCCACAGCGCCAGGGCCCAAACCCTCCATCTGCTGTAGGTGAACCAAAAACAACTGATAACAGCTCTCAGTGATATGTGTCGGGTCCCCGCTATGATAGCAGCAACATTCACAGATGTTTACAGAACAAGTGGGAACCCAGTGTGCCTGTAGATTTCTCTATTTCTGTTTTATCACGTTATAGAAAGTCTAAGGCCTTCTCAAGCCGTATGGATGCATCTAATCTCCGGCCCATTATGCATCAAACTAAGATTGCTGAGACACAAAGTAATGTCATCAAGTCAGCATTTTTAAACATTTGCTCACTAAAAAATAAATCATTTCTGATCAATGACCTAATAACCACAAACAACCTGGATTTTATGTTTCTAAACAAAACATGGCTAGAAGACAGCTGTATGTCTATCAATGCAAGCGTCATTTGGTCAGTACTTGTCTTTTGAATTTCTAGGTATTGTGCTGAAAGGTGCTCCACGTATTCTGTTTATCATTATTTACAGGCCTCCAAAATACTCTCCAGCCTTTGTTGAAGAGTTCACAGAACTGTTATCAATGATTTCCTCAGAGTTTGACTGTTTTGCTATTGCAGGGGATTTTAATATTCGCATAGATAATGCAGAAATCAAAACTTCAAAAGAAATTGTAACTATTTGTAACACTTTTAACCTGATTCAGCATGTGCATGAACCCACACACAATCGTGGACACACTCTAGATTTAATCATCAGTAGAGGTCTAAACATTTCATCCATTGTTATTAAGGATGTAGCACTATCTGATCTTTTCTGTATATACTGATCTCGGTTACCACTGAATCTAGATCTGTCTCTGTCAGAAAGAGATGCATTAACGAAAACACTAGTGTGCTATTTATGGAGGCTATATCTTTAACACCAAGCATTTCTGCAGACTCTGTTGATCTTCTCCTTGATTCCTTTAACTCAAAAGTTAAGAATGTTATTGATGACATTGCTCCTTTGAAAGTCAGCAAGAAGACTGGCAGACAGAAATCAACTTGGAGAAAATCAACAGCAGTTCAGAATATGAAAAGACAATGCAGAAAAGCTGAGCGGATATGGCGGGAAGTTACCATGTCTGTTTTTGAAGCAATTGATAGCAAAGTTTTGGAACAAATAGTACAGCACCTTAAATTGTCAACCTGTTACCTTGACACACTTCCCACATCTTTTTTCAAAAGTGTGCTTAACTGTTTAAAAGCAGATCTCTTAGAAATGGTGAACGCCTCACTTCTTTCTGGGATGTTTCCAAAATCCCTGAAAACTGCAGTTGTTAAGCCCCTTCTGAAAAAGAGCAATCTTGATAGCACCATATTGAGCAACTATAGACCAATATCAAATCTTCCTTTTATAGGCAAGATTATTGAAAAGCTAAGATGTTTTGTTTCCAGTCAAGACTTGGAGAAACTTGTTCATGCCTTTATCACCAGCAGGGTGGACTATTGTAATGGTCTTCTCACCGGCCTTCCCAAGAAGACCATTAGACAGCTGCAGCTCATCCAGAACGCTGCTGCCAGAATTCTGACAAGAACCAGAAAATCTGAGCATATCACAGATTTATTCATAGAAATATTGTAGAACGCAATATTATGTTGCCATATTCAAATAAAGGTTTTAAAATAAAAATGTTAACTTCCACATTCAAATAAAGATTTTAAAATGCAGGTTAAGTGTCACTAATTAAACAAGTGTATATTCAGCTAACTGTCAGCCTCTTATATGTATGCTTCTCGTAAACAATTAGTCAATATGCATTAGGGCTGCCCTCAACTAAAGATTTTTCTGGTCGACTAGTAGTCGTTCATTTTAAGCATTAGTCGACTATTAGTCGCACTTTTATTAATAAACCACATAAATCATAATAATGAACCTTTAATTGCCTACATAACCTAATGAGCGCTCAAGCGCACGCAAAAAAGGCTTGCCACAGCGCACCGGCAAATATAACAATTATGAATGTGTTAGGGAAAAACAGCAAGTACACTGCATTAACGTTTTAATAATTTATTGTTACACTAGTGCATTCTGTTTTCGGTTTAAGAGATGAAGTCGGCGTCACTGACTATTCATCTCCGCAGTATGCGCCTGTATGCATGTTTCATACGGATTACATAATCTGAGAATATTTGTTTTCTACTTGAATTGGTTCATTTAAAAGTTTCACTCTCTATAGATATATTTTCAAGAATACACGGAGTTTCGAAGTGACGCTCTCAAGTTCACAGAGTCTGAGACGGCAGAAAGCGCATCCTGTTTGCTTTAATTATTTTACAAAAGCGCAACGTTTCGTTGATATTCTGAGTGCACACAAATAAACGTAGAGTATTTACAGATACAAAAGATGCATTACTCTTATCTGTATGACCAAAAATTACGAAGAATTTTAAGAGCAAATAATCACACCAGCGCCTCCATCTGTCCTGCAGTAGCCCAAGCGCACTACTGTTCAGCTTCCACACTGACACCACACAAACACGTGAACAGCGCACTTTTTTCTAGGCTAACATTAGATTGAGCTGCCATGTAAAGTTGCTACTACATACATATTTCAGATGATAAGCCATATTTGAGGTCCATGAATGTTAGGTGAGCATATGGATGTCCTGCTCGATGTACTATATTACCACATAAACCAGCGGTTAACGATTTGTCCGTCATGGACTGCGTGATTTCGTCACATCGTGTGGATTTTTTTTTCTGTGACTAAGCGACTAATTAAATTTTGGTCGACCAAGCCTCTTCTCGTCGACTAAC
>NW_015652156.1:87115-87741 GCF_001515625.1 Sinocyclocheilus rhinocerous
AATTGGAGTTGGGATAACCTCCAAACCAAAACCGATACCCTTTTAAAAGCTCATTATCGTCAAATGTTTCTAAAATGTTTATATTCTGAGGCAGATTGCTGGCAACAGCCATTTTAGGATAGTTCAGATTTGGTCTTAGTGACTTAGGAGTCCTCTTCACTGCTCCTAATGTTTCACAGATTTAGGAGCTATAGTTTTAGCGCTAAAACGCTTTGTGAAATACTCTTAAAACTAAAATTTAGGAGTCCTAAATTTAGGACTGACATGACCATTATTTTTAAGATTTTCTCCTAAATCGGCGAGTTATGAGCTACTTTTAGCCTTAAGATGTTTTGTGAATACGGGCCCAGATGTGCTAAAACATTAGCCACATTTAAATGCAGACTCAAAACTCATCTGTTTAGCTGTGCATTTATTGAATGAGCACTATGCTAAGTTCGAACTGATTGCACTGTATTTTATGTATAATCATTTTCTATTTTTAACTGTTTTAAATTCATTTTAAAAGTTTTTAAGTTCCCTGTTTTATTGTTGTGATTTTTTTTATGATTATTTACTTCCTTTTATGTAAAGCACTTTGAATTACCATTGTGTATGAAATGTGCTATATAAATAAACTTGCCTTG
>NW_015652156.1:88887-123927 GCF_001515625.1 Sinocyclocheilus rhinocerous
CGAACTGATTGCACTGTATTTTATGTATAATCATTTTCTATTTTTAACTGTTTTAAATTCATTTTAAAAGTTTTTAAGTTCCCTGTTTTATTGTTGTGATTTTTTTTATGATTATTTTACTTCCTTTTATGTAAACCACTTTGAATTACCATTGTGTATGAAATGTGCTATATAAATAAACTTGCCTTGCCTTACCTTATCAGTAGCGTCTCAAAGTTGATGAACACATTGTGGCTTTTGCCAGCTTTCTTTGAACAAACTCAATGGCTATATCCGTGCATGCTTTAGCAATCTTCCTCCTTTGGTTTTATAACCAGTATCAACACCAACTTGGGTAGGAGAAGTACATTCACTTAGCCAACAGAGATCCCCCTGCACACTGATAATCAAACAAGCACACCTGGTTCTATGTAACATGTGAAGTTTCAATGGCCAATCAGCTTCCTTGTTTCTTCCAGGTTGCACTATGTGCCCACAATCAATAGTATCCATTCATTTTTATCTCAAATCAAAACTCGTTTCCTCTGATAGATTTTTTTTTCTTTATTTAACAATGATGAATGGATTTTTTTTTTTTTACAATATGATGTTTTATTAACAAGGTTCGGGAGAAGCACGATCAGATAATCAATCAGTCTGTCCTCCCGTCACCAATCCAAACGTATCAGGCCCTTTTTCTTGCCAACAATTCAGAAGCTCTCAGTCTACATCCCCTCTTGACCCTCTCTTTTGTCGATGACTAACTGTAACCACCCCGTCACACATTTTTGGTTTCAAAAAACATCTATCCAAACGATGTTCAATAAACATCGTCCAACCAGTCATACCCGTAGAAAGATTTTCCAGCCACTCCTTCCGAATCGGGGCAGTAACTACAGGTGTATATATACAGCCAACTTACCTCAGTTCCACGAAAGTTTTCCAGCATCCCGCCTCCACCCCAACACCTCACTACTATTCTAATTTCCTCCCAGTCTTGGGATGGGGGGAGTTCTCTGGGTTCGGGCTTTAACCCGAGCTCGGAGCCCTCCCTCTGGACAGCACGCCAAATATGCTACTAATTGCTTAATCACATTATATGTTAGTGTGAACTCGTGAATTCAAGTTTAGCTTAATACCTCCCCATTGAGCTCCTGGTCAAATGATCCAAGGAGGTCACACACTTCTTGGCTGACATTCAATCTCTTTACTGTTCCTCAGTGGGAATCAAAACAACCAAGCGTCTAACATCTCTATGAAGAATCATAGCTGGGATCTTGTCACAAAGCTTTTTCATTGGTTTGACATCCTTGGCTGTTTCTGCTTGTTTTGGTTTAACAATCGAGACCGGATAACTGGGGAATACTCTAACCATTACATCTCTTAATGTTCCTTTCTTGTCTGCATTTACACTGATGACTCTGGCTAACTTGAACCGACTTCTTAGAGTATTCTGATCAGCCAACCATACCACATCTCCCACGACAACATTACGTTCTTTAGTATGCCACTTGTTTCTTACAAACTGGTTAGGACCTGACAGCTGACACCATCTTCTCCAGAACTTGTTGACTTCTTCCTGGATGAATCTTAGTCTTTTGTATGGATAACCTTCAAATTCGAAGCTTCCTTGATCTCCTCTTTTCCCAGTACGTCCCAGAAGAAGAGAGTTTGGACTTAAGTATTCCACGCAGTCTTCCCAACTCTGTGTCCTTGCATCGATAGGTCTTTCATTGACCAAATTAGCTGCAGTGTAAAGAAAGATTTGAAATTCCCCCCATGTCATAACTCCATTACACCCCAGATTCTGGAGGGCTCGCTTAACCAGACGGACAGCTGCTTCTTCTGCTCCATTTCTGTGAGGGGAATCTGCAGGATGAATTTTCCAAGACCACTCCGTGCTATACTTGGCTGCTTCAGTTTCTAACTTTACCTTGTCTTGTTGTTCTAGGAACTTGTGAAGATAAACAAACTAACAGTCCAGAAATTTCATCCTTGTACACTGCGGGTACCTACTGAGGGTAGTATCAGGAAATACTATATTCTCCTGGGCTGCTAGAAATAAATCTTCAAGAGCATCCTCCTGTTCACTTACTGTCAAGATAGCTTCCTTGAATCTTCCCTCCAAAGGCTTCACCTCCCACTTTGATTAACCAGAGATCTTAGTTCCTATCTTCAGCCTTTCTTGACCGCTCAACGCACCCAAGCAGTTGCTCTGACCAGTCTAAGACAAGCTGCTAAGTTTTTCAACATTAAGCAACTTACTTGCTATTAAGCCATCAAACATCCTTCCTGATGAAACATCCATCTGGCTTTCCTTTTCATTTGCAGAGGTGCCAGAGTCTACAGTGAGGTGATTTATCCTCATGAGCTCCCACTTTAAGTTTCTCAAGGAGGATTGCATCTTGTTTTTCCTTGGCCATATGTCTGGTAAATACTGCAGAGAATGTTTTTTTTCTGGAGTTTGTTAATACTCTCTTGCAGCAGTTGCAACCTCAGCAGCTGACTTCATTGGTCAATCCTCTACTGGCCACTTCAGGAACACTGGCCCTCTCTGCCATGCAGAATCTTCTTTGAGGTCTTTTGGACTACCTCCCCTTGTGATAATATCTGCAATGTTTAAGTCACCTGGAATCCACCACCAGTCTTTAACAGGCATAGTTCTCTGGCTCTCTCCAATTCTATTTGCAAAGAAGGACTGGTAGCCATAGCTAGCCCACTGAATAGCTCCCAACACTGTTTGGCTGTCCACCAAATGGAACCATTGGTCAATCGCCACTTGGCAGTGCTTCTCAATATATTTTCTGAGTCTGGCTGCATAAACTGCACCACACATTTCAACCTTAACTGCTTCCCCTTTTTGATCCAAAGGAGTCAATTTGGCCTTGGATTCAACTAGCCTCACCTCAGTGCCTTGATCTGTTTCCCACCTGAAATATGTTACAGCTCCATAGGTCTTATCGCTTCCATCAGAAAATGTTATTGCCAGCGGCTTTCCTTTCCAGCCTGCAGGTGTTAAACCTTCCAGGAACTTTATCTTGCCAAGCTGAACATACTCTTCAAACAATTTAATTGCTTCTTCTCTGAGGCTTTCTGACAGTGGTTTATACCATGTATCTTTGGTCAAGTTTCCACATCCTGCTTCCTGAAATTCCTTTCGTACAAGGATAGCCCTTTTTTGCTTGACAGGCGTGACCAGGCCAATCGGATCATACAGCCCCGCCACCTGACTCAATAGTTCTCTTCTAGTCAGAGGATTAGGAGTCTTGGCCCTAACCTCCTCTTTAAGGAGGTTTTGTCCTACTCTCATTTTCTTTTTCAGCTTGGAAAAATTAATTGAGGTCATGATGTAGAGTTTATCTTCCTCTACTAGATACCCAAGTCCAAGGGCCTTGTTGTCTTTATCCCTCAGCTGGTTTGGAAGTTTCAGAACTCTGTCTTCTGCTGCTGACTTTACTGACTCACCATCAGTAGGCTTCCAACTTTGTTCTGACCGAACCCAGTGCTTCAAGGAAAACCCTCCAGCTCTTAGGATCTCCTCAACACCTTCGGTTATTTTATCCAGCTTTTCCTGATCATTGTGGGATGTTAAAATCTTATCTACATACCGTATTGGCCCGAATATAAGACGACCCTGATTATAAGACGACCCCCCTTTTTCCAGATGTACCTTTTGGAAAAAGGCTTTTCAAAAACCAAATCTTGTTTTTTCTCAGTAAAACACATTTTGTCTTCAATTATTTTCATATTGCATATTTTTCCTATTTTAATTTTTGTTTTGAAAGTATGGTAAAAACTGGTAAAATGTACCAACAATCACATTTAAAAAATATACACTTTTTGATATACCATAAAAATAAAAAAAACAGGTAGCCCATCTGAATTAGGACATTTAGGCTATCCATCTAATAGTAGCCTACCAAAATCTTATTAACAGTAGAAGTTAAATCTTACTGTAGTCTTCAAATCTGGGTCTTACTGTAGTCTTACGTTTTAAAATCACAAAGGGAGTTTGGTCCCATCAGGCTAACGTGACAGTCACGACTCATGCAGCTGTAAGGTTTTCTGCTTCAATGTCAACTCTAGTGATTGCATACTCTCCTATTTCTTCACTCTGATCATCTCTCCACAGGAACCTATGTAGATGCATTTCTCTCTCCTCCAGCCATACAGAGTTATACATCTTCCTGATGTCTCCTAGGACAGCATACACTCCTCTCCTAAACCTTAGAAGGACATCTCTGATCGGATTAAGAACATCTGGGCCTTTCAGAAGAAGATCATTCATACTCACTCCTTTAAATTTCTGACTGCTATTCCATACTGGACTGGAGTAGTAACTGAGTGAGGATTTGGTGCAATCAGGTGACTCACATACCACACAGGTCCATTCCAACAATTAATTATATCCTCAGTGAGCTTGATTGCTGCTCCTCGCTCCACCATTTCATGAATTTGAGCTGCATAAGCTCTGTCTCCCTCTTGAGCTGCTTTTCTGTTCTCAGAAATGTTGCCTCTATTCCACTTCTATTATTAGGAAGGAAAGCTGGATCTTCAGTCCAGGGGTATTTTGAATGCCAATGAGGAGACTTGCTGTGCACATTTTCCTCTACATAGGTAAGACACTCAAGTATATACTATAATCTCAAGTTCTCTTTCCTCTGCCAGTGTCATCTCCTTACCACCTGGCTAGCAGTTTCCACAGCGACAGGCTCCACACATCGGTTCACAAGCTGCCCCAATGCTATCCCATTTCCAACATTCCAAGAACTCACGGTTGCTAGCAGCTGCAATGTTTGTCTCAGCTCTGGTTTCCTGAAGTAGTTGGACTGACTTAGACATCACTTGCATTTCAGGTTCTCCCACTGTCTCTTCATATTTTACTGCGGCTGTTCTCATTGAGTGAGCAAATGTGTTTTGGAATCATATGCAGCTACATTGATTTCTTCAAATAAGTCTGTTTGAGCTCGGCCTACTGTCTTTCCCAAAGGACTGTCCCATAAGACAAGATCCTCCACAACCTTCACTCTTTGTGGGGCTAATCTCCCTTCTTGGTGGCTAATAAGAAGTTCAATCTCTTTAGGTCTTACCAGCTCTTCAAGTTTGACTTCTGGGAAGAATCTCTGCAATTGCTTATGTTTGATGACTTTATGTAGTTTAGCAAGCCCATAACAGAGAAGCTCATGCGCTCTTTCTTTGTCCTCATCAACCTTGACTCGACTTCCACCTTGATGGTCATTCCAGCAACTCCATGCACTATCAAGAGTGACATCTTCGCTCCTTAACTTCAACCTTTCTGCAGCCTTGTGGGTTATATAGTTGGTATCTAATGCAAGGTCTACCAAAGTTCCCATCTTCTGCCCACATTGGCTGTAACTTCCATAAGCATCATAATGACAGGTAGTTCTTGTACTCCACATTCCTTTAAAAGTCCAACTTGGGTTTTTCCAGTGCAAGTCACTGTTGCGGCTTTGTTGGTAAAAACATTTCTGCATCGCTCAGCCAGCTCTGGGGAAAGTTCAGCTAAAAACTCCTCTTGCTCTGCTGTTGGCACATTTACCTTCCTACTATTCTTTAGAGACTTTTCCTCACTGCCACTTGTGGATTATCTTCTTGGACAGAGAACATAATGATGATCAGGTGCATTTTCTTTTCTGCAGTCTCTATTCTTGCACAAGAATGTCTCTGCAATTGGTGTCACCCTCATGACATCCAAGGCACTTTTTACATGCCCCAATCCTTCTCAGAGCAGCTTTCTTTTCAGCTAGCTTTAACTCTTTAAACTTCTTACAGAAGAAAATCTTGTCTTTATGATTTACAGCTCCACACACAGTACACCCACCATCAGAACCTTTCTTTACGGTTCTTGTAGATGCATGCCTCCTTTCAAATCTATTTTCTGTTTTATCTTGTCTTTCTACCTTGTCGGTAATTCTGAGCTGTTAGAGTTTCTCAAGAACGTCTTCCTGTTTCTTTAAAAACTTCAAAAGGAGGTCAAAGTGATTCTCTGGAGTTACACCATTATCAGGGTCAATCATGAAGATAAGCCAGTCCCTCTTTACAAATTCAGGCAGTTTACTCTCAATAGACTTGATTATGAGAGGGTTCTTTATTGCACCAGTGTTCCCAAGATCTGTCAGGTCAGATAGAGCTTTTTCAACAGTCTGGATCAAGTCTATCACTTTTCTGAGTTGATGGCACTTTACAGCAGGAATTCTTTCCAGTTTTTCAATAATTTCCATGGCGATTGTTACCATAATGATTTTCCAGCATTCTAAACACGTCCTCAGCAGTGCTATAACTTGACAGCCTCAAGTCCTTAACAATTCTGTCATCCAAGCTATCCAAGAGATGGATTTTCTTGACCTCTGATGATCCAGTTGGTTGTCCTTGTTTCGGCAAACTTTCCCAATCCTTCTTCCAATGGAAGAAATCTCTCTTGATACCACTAAATTTAGTGGTATCAATTAAAACTAGTTGGTTTTATTCTCACAACTGGTGTAATCGGCATAGTTTGGAGAGCTGTGTTTGGGTCTATAGGACTTGCAAATTGAGAAATTTTTTCAGCATTATGTGCAGTAATAAACTCACTGTTTCATGAAACAAGTCCATTATTCCGTACTTTTAACTGCCTTACTCTGCTCTTAAAGTCCTTCTTCTCTGTTGTAGGAATCCATCGCTCCCAGCTGGATAGAGTTTTGACTGCTCTGCTCACGAGCCTTTTCTAGTGAATTAGTTGAACTTCATATTGTCACGGAATGCCAGGAGAGACAAGGTAAGATCCAACTGCAGTTTATTGAAAGTAACAAATGATCAAAACAGAACAAAAACGTGGCAAAAGGTAATCCAAAACATAGAGAACAGATAACACGAAGAACATGAGACAACTATGAACTCAGAAGACAAATACAATATAGCAGCAATGACAGACAGAGTGAGCATGGTATATATAGATGGGATAATGAGTAAATGATAAACAGGTGATCATGATCGGAAATAATAACCAGGTGCTAATGATCAGAACAGAATTAACAAGCAAGGGACTATGGGAAATGGAGTTTAACACATAAAACATAGAACAGGAGAGCGCCCTCAAGTGGCCCGTCCAGGGCACCACAACCAGACACTGTGACATTACCCCCCCTCTACGATACCAGACGCTCCACCAGGAAACATAAAGTTCAGGAGGGAGGTGGAACTGAGGTGGACCAGGGGGAGGGATGGCGGGCCAGGACCATGCCAAGGAAGGGGTCAGGGAACAGAGGTAGCCCAGGGTCTAAGAGCAGAACCGGCAGGGTGGAAGGCCAAGGCGGGGCCGGCAGGACGAACCAGCAGGGCCCCAACCATACAGGAACCCCAGCAGATAGCCCAATTGCAGTTTATTGAAAGTAACAAATGATCAAAACAGAACAAAAACGTGGCAAAAGGTAATCCAAAACATAGAGAACAGATAACACGAATAACATGAGACAACTATGAACTCAGAAAACAAATACAATATAGCAGCAATGACAGACAGAGTGAGCATGGTATATATAGATGGGATAATGAGTAAATGATAAACAGGTGATCATGATCGGAAATAATAAACAGGTGCTAATGATCAGAACAGAATTAACAAGCAAGGGACTATGGGAAATGGAGTTTAACACATAAAACATAGAACAGGAGAGCGCCCTCAAGTGGCCCGTCCGTGGCACCACAACCAGACACTGTGACACATATCCTTCACAATTGACACCAGCAACAGGTATTGAAGCAGAATGGTCACAAGCTTTCTCAGCTTCCTGGACTGCAACAGTCAATTCCTCTTGGCCATATCTCTGCCACAAGTTAATTTGGACAATTTTTCGCACCTCTTCGACCTTTGTCTCACAGTAACTAACAGTCTTCTTAATATCTGCTGCCTGCTGCATTTCAAGCTCCACTTTCTCATCACTCTTTGCGTTAGCTTCCAACTCTGCAAATAATCCCATCTTATAGTCATCATTTGCATCAAAAAGTGCTCTTGCACTAGAAGAGAGTTTCTGGAATTCCTTACTGAGTTTAGATTCAATCATTTTACTTGACTCTCGAATGAGAAGGTTTGCTTGCTTGGTAAAACACATCTTTGCAGTGGTTCTCTCTCTCTTACGTTGGTCCACTGTTTTCCCCAAGGCTTCTTCTGCCATCTTATTTCAAGTCAAACGATATGTCATCTTAAAACAGCTCAATTAATTCACTGATGACTTATATTAATGTTGATTCTTGTCCTTTGCACCAGCTTTGTTTTCTGGACCATCAGAAGCTGTTAATCTTCTTATCCACAAGCGTGGTTATTAAGTGTCAAGTTATTTAGGGATTCTTCTCAGCCTCAATGTCTGCCCAAACTTGAAAAAGGCTTCAATCAACTTCAGAGGGTGCATGGAATAACTCAAAACATCTGATTCTTCATCATCGAAGCAAATTATTGAAAATTTCAGCAACAACTTGATCTTCTTTTGCTTATTTTCAGAGTTCCATTCAGATGCTTATCTCAGATGCTTAGCTTAATAACCTATACAGAGAAAATATATAAATATATGAGTCACTACACACAGTAATGCGGTCATTTAAGGATGTTTAACTCATTTAAACTACAACCAATGCTACTAGAATACTCACAAATCACAAAGTACAGTACATAGCGGTTCAACAGCAACACTAAATCAAATGCATTTACTGCACATGGCCAGTTAGCATATTAGATGTTAAACCCACTAGCATTAACAAACAACATGCAAGACATTCACAATTGGTCTTTTAAATAGTCTGTAGTCACTAAAGAAATGAGTCTTTATCCTACCAGTAGCGTTGATGAAGTTGATGAACACATTGTGGCTTTTCCCAGGTGTCTTTGAACAAACTCAGCATGTGGTTTACTCCAAACTCAATGGCTATATCCGTGCATGCTTTAGCAATCTTTCTCCTTTGGTTTTATAACCAGTATCAACACCAACTTGGGTAGGAGATTTTTTTTTCTTTATTTAACAATGATGAATGTATTTTTTTTTTTTTTACAATTTCAAGTTTAGCGTAAAGGGGTCATATGATGCGATTTAAATTTTTCCTTTCTCTTTGGAGTGTTACCACACAGGATAAGCTTTACGGTGGACGGAGACAGCGATCGCGTCTATTCTTCTCACAAATCAATCGTTTTGCCTCGGAAGACTTGGAATATTAATACTTTTTGAATAAATTATGACGGTAGTTGTATCTGCCTGTTATATCTTGTGTTTTATTGACAAATTGTAGGTTTAGGGGCAGGGGTTCGGTTGTTCATAAATGTGTAAATAGTGTAATATAAAAAAAACAGTTGTGACTGTTTACATTGAAAAATCACACCCCAACATATATGCAATAAAGGAAATATTATTATCCAATGTATAATTTAATCATGATGATAACATTCCCTGTACCTTTCACGTATGCATATTGACGCCAAGGGTTTCTTATTTAAAACAATGGCGGACACTGCACATTGAAAAATTATGCTAAAGGGGTACCCTGTGCATCAAAAAGTGACGCCAAGGGGTCCTGACCAAGCGTCAATATGAGACAAGTTGGGAGTGAGAACGTGTTGGCACAACACAAAATTTAGAGTAATGTGTCTGTACAACCACAGAATAAATACATCTTATTCCTTAAAATGGACAATAAAGTTGGCAGAGTTAAAAGAGATTTCCTGTAACTGTTTCATCTTTGTGCACCCCAACCAACACAGTCACACACTCAGATGTTAGTCATACCTATATGTTTAGAATCATAATAGGCTCATTTGATATGCCAGACACTTCACCTTGAATATAAACTGTAGAGTATAGTAGGTGGCTGCAGTCCAGGAGGAGAGTGAAAAGATCTGTAGGGAATATTCATACATAATTAAAACAGATCAACAGAAATAGAAATGCATTTTAGACAGGCATTATTGACGAACAAAACATCATGATTGTTCTATCTAGACTAATGGGCATTAAGGTGTATAAGTTAATGTAGTTAATGAGCCTTTTCCCATCATGCTTTTAGTTTGTGCAGCTAGTAAACAGCAGTATGACAAAACTGTGACTGCTTGGCTGTCGCAAGTGTATTTAAGCACACTGACATGATGTCACAGCAAGTCACACAGCATTTCTAACCAGCATGCACCTCAATGCATGAGCATGAGCTTCTCAAATGAGCCCATAGTTTCCGAGATGAATTTTATTCACTGATGTATTGAAACTGATATTTTACTGATACTGATTACATTATTGTAAAATATAAACAGACCCTTTCATAAAAGTAATTTAGCCTAGTTCTATTACGACTGTTTAATTTCTCAAAAATTTCTCAAAACAGTTGCAAAACTGCAGTCTGATCTGATTTTGTTTTCATAGTAAACACACATTATAATTAGGTTTAGTGGCTACATAAAGCCAGATAGTTTTTTTTCTCTTTTTCCAAAAAAACATTTTAAAACATTTATTTTCAGATTTATTTATTTAGGTACGATTTGTAAATACTTTAAAACAGTTTTTAAAGCGTTACTCTACAACATTACCTAATTGAAATCAAAATTGATCTATTCCTTCTCTTTCTAGCGTGTACTTATTTGAACAATGTCTAAAAACTTGGTATTACAAGCACTTCCTGTATCTGTTTGCCTCTTTTAAGAAGAATCGCTTTATGTATCCCCCAATTGTAAGTCGCTTTGGATAAAAGCGTCTGCTAAATGTCTAGATGTAAATGTAAATGTAAAATACAACCTTGTGAAACATAGTGGGCCTCATTTATGAAACAAATGTACAACAAAAAATTGGGTGTCCAGTCATTTCTATGCAAAATTTTGAATTTATCAATATGGACATGAGCGGTGGCTATGATCAAATGTCATGTCAGGTCTCAGCTCATGTACGCACGTTTTTGAGTTAGGCTAAACTTGTGTGCAGCATAAATTTGCCAGAGAATTGTATAATGTGTCACACCCCTGGACTGTTTGTGTGTGTTTTTCTCCCCATGTGCTCCGTGACCCAGTTTCTTCTCCTCTCTTGATTGTGTGCATGTCATCCAGGTGAGTCTTGTAATTACCCTCGTTACCCCATGTATTTAAGGTCCCAGTCTGTGTGTTCTGTCTTTGTCGTGTCTACTTGGTGATGTACATGTGTCTCCTGCCTGCCTGTGTATCCCCTTCGATGTTTATTAAAGACTGTTATTTGAGATTGTCAGCCGTGACAGAAGACCCGACCGACTAAAAGAAGTAACTGCGCGTTTCCCCTCCGTTTTGTTTCTGTGTTTTGTTCAGTGTTTTTTTTCCCGTTTCCCCCCATGGATCCCCTAGCCACCAAATTCAACGCCCTAGCCCCCAAGGACCTTCCCATCTTGGAGTATGCAGTTGAGTTCAGCCAGCTCGCCGTTTTAACAGTGTTCGATGACGCTGCGCTGAACTCACTGTTCTGGATCGGGGCAAATTGCCACTGCTAGTGACGTCAGACCAGGTGCCGAGAGCCAGCAACAACGCCCGCCACGAGGGGAAAAGCTGTGGAGAGCGAGAGCGTGGAGAGGAGAGGAGCTCTGCCCACTGCACCGTGGCTGAGGGTGAGCTTACAAGGGATCTGGGACTGCTGGATTTTGAAGGTGACCTAATAGACTGGGAGGCAGATATATATGCAGACATGCCCATTCTCCTCCCACCGTCCTCGGACTTACCAGTCTGCCCTGAACTGTCTGCCAGCCCTGTCATTCCCCTCTCTGATGCGCTCCCTGTGCTCAGAGTCGCGATTTTACAGAAAGTAGGAATGACCAGGAAGATTATAGCAGTCTTTCAGATCTTGAAAGGACCTTAATCCGTGATTGTTGAATATATCACCCAGAACGTGTACACCTTGATCAGACCATGGCTTGAAAACAAAGGGTTTGTTACCAGATTTTAAGTGATGATTATGCCAAATCGGGGATTCAGTTGTAAACTTAATAGAACTTCCCATAAAATTGCAGACATCGCTCCAAATTTTAAGAGAATTACCCACGATTGTGTTTCCACACTTCTGGGCTTTCTTTGGTAAACCTGTAAATAACACATCTTGAAGCCGATGCGGAAGCACTACCGATGCTTCCATATCACGCCAAGCGATCTTTGTGTCAGTCTCTAACCAAATCTTGAGAGAGCGCAGCTGACATGCCCAGAAATACAGCTGGAAGTTTGGAAGTGCTAAACCTCCTTTGTCGGGTCTTCTCTGTAGCGTTTTGAGTTTAATTCTTGGGCGTTTCTTGTTCCAAATGAATTTTGTAATCAAGGAGTTCATTTCTTTAAAAAAGGTTCTATAAGGAGAAAGAGGGATCATGGAAAACAAAAATAAGAGTCTAGGAAGGATATTCATTTTGATAATTGCGATCCTGCCTTGTAGTGAAACTAGAAGAGCGTCCCATCTCTGTAGGTCTTCTCTGATAGCAGTGAATAAAGAGATATAATTTTGCTTGACAATAGCGTGCAGTGTGGAAAAGATCTGAATTCCTAAATATTTAAAAGTCTTACTAGTTGGAATCGAGGTGGACACTAATGCAGTATTGGCCGATGCTGACAGGGGCATTAATACAGATTTTTCCCAGTTAATTTTGTAACCACTGACATTGCCAAAATCTTTAAATATTTTAAGACATTGAGAGAGAGAAGTGGAAAGGTTAGACATACAGCAAGATATCATCCGCAAAAAGAGAAATATAATGTTTGGAACAGCCTATAGTGATAGGGGAAATTATGTGATCCTGACGAATTGCCTGCGCCAAAGGCTCTAATGAGATTGCAAATAGCAATGGCGACAATGGGCAACCCTGTCTCGTTCCTCTCTTCAACTGAAAAGCAGTTGAGCAACATAAACCTGTAGATACCCGTGCAGAAGAGTTAGTATAGAGAGTCTGGATCATGTGGATAAAGCGAGAGCCAAAACCGAATCGAGTTAAGACAGACCATAGGTATCTCCACTCAACCCGGTCGAAGGCTTTCTCTGCATCTAGTGAGAGGATAGCGTGTTGTTCGTTAGCCAGGTCGGATGAGTCAATAATGTTCAAAAGACGTCTTACGTTATCCATAGCAAAACGTCCCGTGAGAAATCCTGTCTGGTCATAGGAAATTAGGGAACTGGCAACTGTTCCTAAACGATGGGCTAGAACTTTAGCGTATACCTTAGCATCCGTACCAATTAATGAAATCGGCCTATAGCTTGAACAGCAAAGGGGGTTCTTTCCTTTTTTCAGAACCAGAGAGATAAGGGCAGTATTCTGATCTCTGTGGAAATGACCTGTATCTATCGCAAAATTTATAGAGTCGAGAAGTAGCGGTCCAATTAGATCCCATAAAACCAAATACAGCTCCGAGGGTAAACCATCCAGACCAGGTGCCTTACCCTTATTCATTGACTCTAAAGCCTCCTTTAATTCTTTCAGTTCTATTGGAGAATCGAGAAAAGTCTGTTGCTCATCGTTTTTTATTTTTGACAGAAATTCAATACCAGGTTGTTCGTCCATTCCCACCTCTGATCTGTAGAGATGCTCATAAAATTCTTTAAATATCCTGTTCACCTCTCCCGGAGCTGTATGAAGGTCGCCTGCACTATCCTTAATGGCTGTTATAGAGGACATAGCCTCGTTGTGCTTCAACCTTAAAGCCATTAATTTACTGGGCCGTTCTCCATTAAAATAGTAGTTTTGTTTAGTGCGGTGTACGAGAAATTCTGCCCTTTTTAGTAAAATTGCTTTATAATCAGTTCTTAAATTCCCTAAAATCCTACTCTTCTTTTCCGTAAAAGTTTTTTTTAAGATCCTTCTCTAATAATTTAATCTGGCCCTCAAGGTGAGTTATTTCTTTTACTCTGGATTTATTTATATATGAAGCAAAAGAAATGCAGTTGCCTCTCAAAAAGCATTTAGTTGTTTCCCATAGGATTTGTGGATTAATAAATGAGCATGTGTTTTCTTTAAGAAACAAAGTCAAATTGGAACGTAGCTGTTTAACAAGGATTGCATTCCCTCCTTCAGCTCCTTCGCGCAGGCCCACCAGCCTTAGATTATTTTGTCTGGATTTGTCTTCGTACAGAGATAACTTCTCCTGAAGCTCTTCTAGGCGGGACTTGCAGGCAATCGATTCCTTTTTGACATCTCGGACCGTGGCCTGCATGTAGTCAAAACTATCGTTGAACGATTTTACATCCATTTCCAACAAATCCAGACGCGTAGAGATCGTTGATATCTCCTCACGAACAATCGCCGTCATGCTAAGCTTTATGGCACTCAGCTGCTTATCTAGCATCTCGGCAATGGCGTCATGAAGTCGCTCGTCGTCTTTCAGCTTTTTCTTAGCAGGCGAGTGAATTAATTCCCGTTTGGATGCCATCTGGAATGTCTCTAGAACAAGGGAAGTACTTGAAACTCAGCTAGAAACTTGGTAGGGAAAATTAATTTAGAAACACGGACATCTGAGGCGGAGCGTCGATATTAAGCAGCCATCACCGTTCGTCGCGCATGCGCGTCCCCGTCCCGTCCTTTGTTGTTCCTGCGGCGCGAGGACATGCCTTCCGACAGGGGGGCGAACTGTCACATCCCTGGATTGTTTGTGTGTGTTTTTCTCCCCATGTGCTCCGTGACCCAGTTTCTCCCATGCTTAATTGTATTCATGTCATCCAGGTGTGTCTTGTAATTACCCTCGTTACCCCATGTATTTAAGTCCCAGTCTGTGCGTTCTGTCTTTATCGGGTCTACTTGGTGATGTACGTGTGTCTCCTGCCTGCCTGAGTATTCCCTTGGATGTTTATTAAAGACTGTTATTTGAGATTATCCCTCGTCTCCGTGTTCCTTGCTCCTCACAGTACACAACCGTGACATAATGACAGCATTTTGTTCATTTTGATTATTTTCCTGACCGACAACCAAAGCTCATTAGTAAATCATTAACCAGTAAGATTAGAATATCATGTTTGTTTGTTTATTCATTTTCAGGGCTTTAGCTTTATATGCGTAAATATCAGCAAACAACAGACCATGAGGATTCACACATCCTCACATCACGCACCTGCAGCACTTCTGTGAACAGAGAAAAACAGAAATTACCTATATAAAATGAATAAAACAAGTAGGACTACACAAAAATACATTTCTCTTAAATTAACAGATTACCAAAAGAAAAAAACTGTGCCACAAGTATGGGCTAAGATACAGATACATAAATCTGTTTAACAAATATTTCTAATATTTTCTGTATTTAATTGTATTTAACATTTTCATTTTCACAAACTGTGAGTATACAGTAACGACAACTTTTCAAATGTTATTTTATTCGGAAATGTATTTTTACTATCCCTAATTAGGCTTATTATTTAGCATTTTAGGCTCATGTTTACCACAAAGTGCTTTCTGCAAATTTAATTGTGAAACTGTAATTGTTTTATTATTATTATTATTCATTCATTCATTCATATTGGAATTTGTTAAGGGAATATTTGATACTGTGTACAAAACAATCCTGCACACTCATGCTTTGTTATATAGTACACATAAACAGTATTACTTTAGTGTAACGTATAGCCTATAATTAGTATCTGACTATACTGTATATAGCAATATAGCAATATTTTCAGTATTTCTCAGAGGGCTGGCTTCAAGTATAACTAGTTTGAAGTAATGGTGCTTCATATAACATTATCCAGAGAAACAATTCCCAGACATTGGTATGTGTCTTCAGCACCGTGCTCTGTCAGTACTCAAAAGGTTTGGGGGCAACGCCACCTTGTGGTCAAAAGTTATAAAGACATTAAAAAAATTGCTAATAACATTTGATTAATTATCAAATTTGGCTCAGAACCTCTTTAGACCATGCAGACCAAAGGTTATAGATTTCATGTCGATTTACAAATTGAGGCTGTATCTCTGCAAAGCTTTGACATATTGACACCATATTTGACATATTGTCACATGGAATTGATGTCGATGGTGCTGAAATTATGTAGCCAAGCGATGATAGCTCATGTCATTATTTAGTCTTGTGCAAACTTCATATAGCTAAAACTGTAAATTCTACTCCTTGTTACAAGTATGGTAGAACCATCACTTCTACCACAAAATACTGCTTTGTAAGTAATCTTCCTGATTTATCTCAATTCCTCAGCATATCCAATAGCTCAGAAAAACTGATGATGTACAGTAACAGAAACTATAGACTCTCTCTTTTCTCGCATTTTAGATACAGTTGCTCCTTTACACTTAAGGAAGATTAAGGAAAACAGTCTGACACCGTGGTAAAATGAGCATACTCGCGAACTAAAGAGAGCAAAGAGAGCCCGGAAAATGGAGCACAGCTGGAGGAAAACAAAACTAGAGGTATTTCGTATTGCATGGCGGGAAAGTACCCTATCCTACAGAAAAGCATTAAAAACTGTTTGATCTGATTACTTTTCGTCTCTTTTAGAAGAAAACAAACATAACCCCAGGTATTTTTTCAATACAGTGGCTAAATTACCAAAAAATAAAGCATCAACAGGCCTTGACATTTCCCAACAGCACAGCAGTAATGACTCTATGAACTACTTAACTTCCAAGATCGATACTATTAGAGATAAAATTGTAACCATGCAGCCATCTGCTACAGTATCTCCTCAGATAGTGCCCTATAGATCCCCTGAGGAACAATTCCACTCATTCTCTACTATAGGAGAGGAAGAATTGTATAAACTTGTTAAATCATCTAAACCAACAACATGTATGTTAGACCCTATTCCATCTAAGCTCCTAAAAGAGGTGATTCCAGAAGTCATAGATCCTCTTCTGACTATTATTAATTCATTGTCATTAGGATATGTCCCCAAAACTGGCTGTTATTAAGCATCTCATTAAAAAACCACAACTTGACCCCAAAGAACTAGTTAATTACAGACCGATCACAAATCTCCCTTTTCTGTCAAAGATACTAGAAAAGGTAGTATCCTCACAATTATGTTCCTTCTTAGACAAAAATGGTATCTGTGAGGATTTCCAGTCAGGATTTAGACCATATCATAGGCTGCGTTTACACTTGGCATTAACATGCGACCTGTGTGTGTTAGCGTGTCCTGCTCCAGAGGTAGTCGAGGGCGCATTGTGATTGGATCTCAGTGTAATGTAAACACAATCCAGCCATCGTGTCTACATTCGCAGGTCAACATCACACAAAACCCCGCCCCCTCTCTCCCGAACTGTCACAAGAAAGATGGAGAACACCCGTGTGGAGCGCTAGTGAGACTCCTACACATATCTTTGATTTGTAAAATGTCCCGCGACTGAAAATGCTTTTCAAACGAAAACCCACCACTTCAGGTTGACTTTGCACCAGGCCATTCTCTGCAGACTTATTTAAATATTACGCGGGAAAGACAGATCCGATCGGTCATCCAGATAGAGAAGTCAGCTGATGCTGCCAAGTGTAAACGCGCAGTGTTCTGATTGACTGATGATCCGATCTGCTTGATCAGATCATGGTGATCTCATGTTAATGCCAAGTGTAAATGGGTAATTGACAAATAGGCAGTAAACATTTTTTTTATTTTTTTTGTAAAATACCTTTTTTGAAAAAGAAATGCATATATTTATGTAGTGTGAAGTCTGATCTTTGAGAAAATATAAAGGGTCACTAACATTTTTACTGAACTGTACTATAAATTTGTCCTATGTTGACATAGCAAAAATTAAAGGGGAAAAAACTCTTAATAATACATAAATAGCATTAGAGAGATTTATCTTCATTGTTAGACACTTATTTTCATATAGTGCTATTTGTTTAATATGAAATTATAATTAACACCATTTTTTCCCCATGACTTGTTGGACAATTTCAAGACAAACTTTGACAACAAGACAAACTTTGCTGTCATCTGTTCAAAACTGCTGAAAATTATACCTCATGCAATGTTCGCTCGCCCTAGAGATGCAACCGCACCGTTTCCCAACAGACAGGGCTAAAATTGCATATGTTCTAACCCTGTTAACAGGTCGAGCACTTCAATGGGCGGAATCATTGTGGCGCCAGGGTGGACCAGCCACACAATCTCTTGATGCTTTCTTCACTCATTTCCGAGAAGTCTTCGGACGACCCACTGGCGATGCTTCAATCGGTGAGCAGTTGTATCACTTAAAACAAGGTCAGAGTTCTATTCAGGATTATGCTCTTCGTTTCCGCACCTTAGCAGCCTCTAGTGGTTGGAACGAACGCTCTCTGTTGACCACTTACCATCAAGGATTAGAGCCCTCTCTGCGGTTGCATCTCTTTGCCTAAGACGACACCATGGGGCTAGAGTGTTTCATTCAACTCTCCATCCGAGTCGCCAACCGGATTCAAGGCTGTATGGAGGATAATTTGTGCCAAAATCCTGCCATTTTTCTCCGCCATTCAGAATATCCCAGCTCTCCAGAACCAAACCCCGAAACCATGCAAAGAGACAATGCCTCTCCTCGGCTGAACGTCGACGCTGGCTGACCCAGGGATTATGCTTATACTGTGGCAGAGATGGACATGTAATAACGACGTGCCCCGTTCATCCTCCACGACCCGTGGTGAGTGTGGTTTCTTCCTCCTCAGTAAATATAAAACCTCTAACCACGACTGTCTAGATTACAACTCCTCTCCATTGTGTTTCAGTCCATGCCCTCCTCGATTCTAGGTCAGCCGGCAACTTCATCTCCGCCGACCTATGTAACCAGCTTCAACTCAAGAAGAGACTGAACAACATCTCGTACAAGATCCAGTCAATAACAGGAAAGCCCCTGGGCAGAGGAAAGGTTCGACACTGTGTGGGTCCCATCTGGTTACAAGTCGGTCAGCTCCACAAGGAAGAGACCTATTTGTTGGTTCTGGAGGAATCCACCGCTGGGATAGTGTTGGGGCGCCCATGGCTCGTTTCTCACAACCCATCTATCTCATGGTCTACCGGAGAGGTCCTGAAGTGGGGTAACGACTGTTTTCCAGAATGTGTCCTAGATTTCTCCAAACCAGTCAAGTCCGTCCCAGGGATTCCAGTTAATTCCTCGTCCATTGAGAGTCCCCTTGGAAATCGTTCCATCGATATTCCCTCTGAATACTCCCATTTCAGTGACATATTCTGACCGAAACAAGCCTCCAAATTACCACCTCATAGACCATGGGACTGTGCCATCGACCTTCTCCCTGATGAAACAGTGCCCAAAGGTAAAATCTACTCACTTTCTATCCCCGAACAGAAGGCCATGGAGGAGTACATTTCTGAGGCTCTACAACAAGGATACATCCAACCGTCCACGTCCCTTGCTGCTTCCAGTTTTTTCTTCGTGGCAAAGAAGGATGGAGACTTGAGGCCTTGAATTGACTACCGGTCACTCAACAATATCAACGTTAAGTACAGATATCCCCTTCCTCCCGTCCCATCCACTCTGGAACAGCTTCGCTGAGCCAAGATCTTCACCAAGCTTGACCTCCAGAGTGCTTATAACCTCATCCGTATACGTGAGGGGGACAAGTGGAAGACCACCTTCGTGACACCTACAGGACACTATGAATATCTGGTGATGCCGTATGGTCTAGTCAACGTCCCCTCCGTATTCCAGGGCTACACGAATGAGGTGTTCTGGGAGTACCTCCACCACTTTGTGCTGGTTTACATCAACGATATCCTGGTGTACTCCCGGAACAAGGCTGAACATCGCCAGTTCCTGGGTTATCACATCAGTGCTCAAGGCATCAAGATGGATGAGAGGAAGGTGGAAGCGATCAAGACCTGGTCCATTCCATCCACCATTAAAGAACTCCAACGATTCCTAGGTCTTTCCAACTTCTATCGTCGATTCATCCTGAACTACAGTTCCATCACTGCCCCACTAACAAATCTTCTGAAAGGCAAGCCCAAGTCTTTGTCCTGGAACCCCGAAGCCACCACAGCCATGAAGATACTCCAAGATACTCACCCACGGCTCCACTCCTGGTGCATCCCGATCCACAAAGACCATTCGTCGTTGAAGTCGAGGCCTCAACATCAGGAGCAGGAGCCGTTTTGTCAGAGCAGCAGGGGAACCCACCTTGACTCCATCCATGTGCCTTCTTCTCCCGGAAATTAACCTCGGCAGAGCAGAACTATGACATCACGAATAGAGAACTACTCGCCATCAAGCTCGCCCTGGAGGAATGGACTGGCTTGAAGGAGCTCGTCACCCCTTTGTGGTCTACACTGATCACCGGAATCTTGAATATCTCTGCGAGGCAAAGAGATTAAACCCCAGACAAGCCAGGTGGGCTTTGTTCTTTACCTGGTTTAATTTCACCATCTCCTATCGTCCCGGGACGAAAAATACCAAAGCTGATGCTCTGTCAAGACTTCATGCTCCAGACGACCAACTCAGAGACCATTATCTTCACTGACCTCATTGTTAGCCTGATCCAATGGACCCTAGATGACGACATCGCAACAGCCAGTGTCTCTGATCCCGCTCCGTCGGGGTGTCCCCCAAATCACATCTACGTTCCCCACAGTCAACGAACACCACTCATTCATTCAGCACACACCTCCCTGGGCACTGGTCATCCTGGGACCAATCAAACCCTCTCACTGTTGAAAGATCACTTCTGGTGGCCTGGAATGGCGGATGACATCAAAAGGTACGTGAGAGGATGCCGGGAATGTGCCATGACTAAAACACCTCGCCACTTGCCTACCGGTAAACTCCTGCCTCTCCATGTTCCCCGGCGTCCATGGTCACACCTGGGAGTAGATTTCATTACAGACCTCCTTGCATCCGACCACAACACCTACATCCTGGTTGCTGTGGACAGATTTTCAAAAACCTGCCATCTGTTTCCTCTGAAAGGACTCCCAACAGCAATGGAAACTGCTGAGGTACTGTTTAACCATGTCTTCCGTAATTTTGGCATTCCTGAAGAGATAGTATCTGACAGAGGTCCACAGTTTATCTCACGTGTATGGAGAGCTTTCTGTTCACTCCTAGGTGTGACCGTCAGCATATCTTCTGGATATCACCCACAAAGCAACTGACAAATGGAACGAAAGATCCAGGAGATAGGTCGATACCTCTGTACCTTCTGCCATGGCCACCAGAACTCCTTGAACCGATTCCTTGCCTGGGCCGAGTACGCACAGAATTCCCTCCGGCAACCCTCCACGGATCTCACTCCATTCCAGTGCGTGCTCGGCTATCAGCCCCCTCTATTCCCCTGGTCAGGAGAACCCTCAGATGTTCCAGCCATCACCCATTGGTTCCAGGAGAGTGAGAGGGTCTGGGACTCAGCACACCAACATCTACAGCGGGCAGTAAGATGCCTTCAACACCATGCCGATGTCCGGAGAGCCCCTGCTCCCACCTTCCATCCAGGGCAAGAAGTATGGCTTTCCACTCGGGACATCCGGTTGCGCCTCCCCTGTAAGAAGCTGAGTCCCAGGTATATTGGTCCCTTCCCCGTCGTCCGGCAAATCAACCCAGTTACGTATGAACTCAAACGTCCAGCACAATACAGTATTCACCCCACATTCCATGTTTCATTGCTCAAACCCTGTCACTCACCTGTTCTCCCTGTTTCCCCAGAGCCTGGCCCTGTAGACGAACCCCCTCTCCCGATGGTGCTGGAAGCTGGAACAGCATACTCAGTAAGGGAGATCCTGAGTTCCCGACATCGTGGTGGCAGATTGGAATACCTTGTTGACTGGGAAGGGTATGGCACAGAGGAAAGATCATGGGTTCCAAGAGATGACATCCTCGACCCCAATCTGTTGGCAGAATTCCACGCCTCCCATCCTCACGATCCAGCTCCACGCAGTAGGGGTCGCCCACCATGACGTCGGGATCTGCGGCCCTCAGGAGTGGGCTGTGGAGAGGGGGGTTCTGTCAAGGACACGCCAGGCTCTTTCACCTATCAGCGTTCACAATCACCGGAATACTGATCACGCACACCTGACTGTCATTCACTAATCACCAGCACAGCACTATAAGAACACACAGTTCACACAGCCACATCGTCTGGTCTCCCAAGTGGAAAAGGACTCAAAACAATGTCGCATGACTTACCTGTTGTTCCAAGACTCCTTGATCTCATTCGTCCTCCTCGTGTGTTCCTGTGTGTGTTCCGTCTACTTACCTGCATCTAGCTTTCCAGCATAAGACTTTTATTCTACAATACTCACCAGTTCCTTGGTCCCCCGCATACTGTTCAATAAATCTGCCTGTTTGATTCTAACCAACCTGTGTATCGAGTCTGACTTCCCGTTACAGTCTCCTCCCCCTTTTTAAAGCATAAGTGATGTTTAAATACTTCATTCATTCATGCACGGTGCAAAAATGCTTTTCTTACTGAGTGTTTTTGTTTTATTTCAAGTACAAATATCTAAAAAAATCCTTAAGTTAAGATGCATTATCTAATGATTAAAAATTATATAAAATATTTAGTCTTGTTTGCTGGGCGAAACAAGTGCATTTAAGTGCGTTGTAAGTTCATTTGATGTAAAACATGTAAAATTGTCCACCATCGGGTAAGAAAAATAATCTTAATGCAAACGGAAACAAGAATATTTGTAATTTCTTACCCCATTGGCAGATAATTAGCAAAATAAGAAAAATGCATAACCAGAATAACCAGCCTATGTCACCCGGGTGACAATGAGGAGGCAGAAAGGAGCAGATCTAAGTGCAGGTGAACTTTAATAAACAACCAGGGAAACACAAGGAACATAACAACTCATACAACAGCTGACAAACACAACACAAGCACTATTTATACACAAGGTAAACAAGATTAACAGGATAACAAGAGGTCATGGAAAAATGGAAAACAGCTGGGGACCTAATCAACAGGGAAAACTACAAAGCACCACACAACATGGTACAAGACACGGAATCACTTTAAAGTCCACAAACACAGGGAATACATGACAGCCTGTCACACCCTGGCTAGTAGACTTGCTTGCTTCTGATTTTATGTGTTTCCTTGAGGTCCAGCAGTGCTGTTACACCCAAACCAAAGGAGCAGTTTTATGTGTCTCTATGGCATTTGCACACATATGTAATCATAAATACTAGTTAAATACAAATCTACTAAAGAACTATACACATGACATAAAAGTCAAGAATATAGATCTGTGAACTATGGATAAAAGTACTGGGACACCTGACCATTACACAAAAAGGGACTTTAATGACATTGTATTCTAAATACAATATGGAGTTAGTTCTGCTTTGCAGCTTTAACAACTTCCACTCTTCTGGGAATACTTTACATGAGATTTCGGAGTGTTTCTGTTGCAGTTTTTGCACATTCATCCAGTAGAGCATTTGTGAGGTCAGACACTTATGTTGCATAAGAAGGTCTGGTTCGGGATCTCCGTTCCAGTTCATCCCAAAGGTGTTGGATGGGGTTGAGGTCTGGGATCTGTGCGGCCAGTCTAGTTCTTCCACACCAAACTCATCCAACCATGTCTTTATGGACCTTGATTTGTGCACTGGAACACAGTCATGCTGGAATAGAAAAGGGCCTTCCCCAAACTGCTCCCACAAATTTGGAAGCACAGCAGTGTCCAAAATGTCTTGGTATGCTGAAGCATTAAGATTCCACTTCTCTGGAAATAAGTCAAACCCCTCAAAACAACACTATACCATATGCCTCCTCCAACAAACTTCACCAAATAGTTGTCTCAATGTAGTCCAGCAGGTAACGTTCTCCTGGCATCTGCCAATCCCAGACTCACCCATCAGACTGTGTGATTGGTCACGCCATAGAGCAGGTTTCCACTGCTCCAGAGTCCAGTGTCTGTGTGCTTTACACACTCTGTCCCACGCATGGAATTGTACTTGATGATGTAAGGCTTGCATGTAGCTGCTCGGCCATGGAAACCCATTCCATGAAGCTCCTGCCGCACAATTTTTGTGCTGATATTAATGCCAGTGGAAGTTTGGAACTCTTCAGCTTTAGAATCAGCAGAGCATTGGTGACTTTTACATACCATTCATTTCAGCACTCTGTGACCTGCTCTCTAGGTGTTTCTCAATCAGCTGCCTAGCTCATGAATCAGTATATCATGTACACAAATTCGGGCACTGGTAAAGACAGCAAGGACTCTACCTCACTACATGCTGGTGACTCCATTTCCGGCAACAGACTGGTCATGTGTAAAACATCACCACTGGTATTTAACAACAAATGGCAGGATAGATATCTATTAACTAAAAAACTATTTGATAGTTTAATTGTTCTGTTTTGCAACATTTCAGCTAAATATTAATTATATATGTTGACAAGAGTGCTACCTTATGCTTACTTTTGAAATATAATTAATAAAGGTTTCATTTAATTTAATAATTTGTGCATTTTATTTTACTTATTTTTTCTCTTGCTCTTTCTATGCGTGCTATAAGAGGGAATATAGCAATTTCATGGTTTTATGTTGTCTCAGGATGGTAATGGACTTTAGTTAATGCAGTTTTGGGTACCAGACAAAAGTTCTTGTAAACTGGTTTTGGATAACAGACGAAATGGAAGTCATTTGACTTATTCATAACCTTTATCACAAACCAATGACAGTTCATCTGCCCAAAGTGTCCATTATATGGCTTCATTAGCTAAGCCATCACTGGTTAGCAGTAATTGTGCACCACATATTAATCTTCATTTTTATTTCAAGTCAACATTTATACATTAATTGCTTTTGAGTGTTTTTTTTTTTTTTACAACTCCATACATAGTTTGTATGCAACTGCATTTAATATGGGTGTGCGGCACAGCTAAAATTATTAATCAAATGGATGAAAAATATCAAGCTATGACTTCAACACATTTTATTATTGCACACAAATCCATTGCATTACTGTGATAAAGCAGTACAATATATACAGTTTATATACAGTGGCCTTCAAATTTTAAAGATGAAATATTTTTTCTTCCTTCAATAAAATCAAATCAACCCCCCCAAACATAAAAAATAAAAACTTAATTAAAATTACCTTTTTAGCAATGAGAAATAAAAAGGGAATCGATACCTTCTGAAGGCACTATATATTTATAGTGTGTACAACATTTCAACCCAAAAACTGATACCTGCCCACTACAACATTCAGAAACTACCAGCTGTAGCATGAAGCAAATCTGATAAACATCACACCTCTGTCAGCAATCCATCTATGCGTTCGTCCTGTTTTCACACAGAATAACCTTACATTATGGCAAGCAAATATGAACGCACAGACAGAAGATAAACGTGTAAATATTTCCAGCTAAACGGACTGAGCAGTCATGTTTGAGTACTGTAACAAAGAAATCACCAAATAAATGTCTAAATCTATGAACTCGTATGGCTATTGTCACATATAGTTTCTGCAAGACTTTTGAATGGATTTTTGAATATTGCAGTCGCAGGCCTTCATCCTGTTCAGTCTACGAGTCACAAAAAGTTTCCATATTCTTGCACTCGCTTGCTTTCCACCGTTTCATGCAGACCATATAGTGTCTTTCACATCAAGTACAAAAATATATTTCTATTGACAAAAGCAAACGTCAGTAAATATTAGTTATCTGCAGACAGATCTGTGGGGTGTACAAAGTTACTAACTGTTCAGTTGAGTTACTCATTTAAGCAATTAACATCACATCACACATGGGAGTAGATGCTTTACAATATCTAAACACAGAATGATGTTTAAGATGCTGTTTCTGCTTTTCTCATTTAAAATCAAATACTTGAATACAGAAGAACCATTTGTTTTTCTGACTTACAAACATTTGAAAAAGGACTGAAAAAATACTCTCGTAACCAAGACTAGTTCATGTTCAGGCACATACACTAGTATAGAGGTGAAATGTGTCATTTCTACTCTTTCGTCCATCTTGAACTCTACTGGTCACGTCAGAAGTTGTCGTGTTGGGAGGCTCAAACAAGCATCACAGGGTTTCACTCTTCAGCAAGTCAAACTAAACAATGCGACTCTGAACTTGAAACCGGCAGGAAAGAATCTTAGTGACAGACAAATGACACACTTCACCTCTGAAGAGTGAAAGACACAGAAAACACAAGCTCTGGTTGAACGGACAGACATCTCATCCATAGTTGTAGGTGAAGTTGTAAGTGCTGGGCTCTTTGGGCACAGGGGGCGGAGCCTCAGGGATGGTGATATTCTCCAGATCGAGGAGGCGGAGCTTCATTTCCATGCTCATTAATGTGTCAAGGTCACTTCGTGTGAGATCGCTTCCCAACTCCTTCCCCAAGAGCGCAGACAGCCCATCTGTCCAGATGCAATACTGATCCACACAAACAAACAGCACAAAGGTCACTCATCTTTCCACAAATTATACATTTTTCCTAATAAAGTATAAAATACCATATTCAAACAACACAGTCTGCAACACAAACAGTCTCTGTCAATCTGTGGACTGAAGGCCTATAGTGTCCCATTAAAGCCGCACTTCACTCTGGAATGTAAGTCTGTCATGATGCATTAAGCACGCAGTTTGATGCTTATAGTCTTGTCTTTTGCATACTGCTGCTGTTTGTAAATATTGCTGTAATGCAGTTCTAGGATTACTTTCACAGTAATGTTACTATTGCATGCTAGTTTTGCAGAGATGTGCTTTTGCAATCAAAACAGGGCCACATATACTTGCAAAAGAAATAAAGTATTGCAAAAGAAAATAAAGTTTTGCAAAAAAATTGAAAGTATTGAGAAAACATAAATAAGATTTTTACAAACAAAAATAAATAATTGCAAAAGAAAATGAAACAGAGCAAAAGCAATTATTTTTGCATGGCCATATCTACTAATTTATTTGCAACATTGCCTTTTTTCATTTCAGTCAAGTGTGAGCTTGCGATACCGTTTGATCCCTTTGTGCTTCACGTTTCTGCGCGTCTCACTTTCTGGCATTGTTTTGACATGGGGGTGGAATCAAGGGACTGGGGCGTGTACAACAGGCCTGGGCATGCCTCCCTGGAAGTTATGTCATTGGCCAGAGACTCAGATCACAGATGATCAAGGCACCATCATTGAGCAGAGGCATGTGGGTGGATCGTTTCCTATTATTCACTAGCATTAAAACATGCATGGTTTCGTTTTATTAACTATATGTGTATCAGCAGCCTTTGTTTAAGTTAAAGGGATAGTTCACCCAAAAATGAAAATTAGACAATTTTTTACTCACCCTCAACCATACGTTTTTGTAAGAAAAATATCCATATTCAAAACGTAATAATCACTTTAATCTAGCTTGCGTACAACAGTTGTACACAGAAGCAGCTCCGGGCGGATGACGTAGGACGTCGGCGTTGCGCATGCGCCGCTCAGAAGTGACGAACGCGGAAGCGCAGGGGAGAGATGGTTATTTTTCTTACAAAAACGCATCGATACGCTCCAGGCGGGTTTTGTCCACAAAAACGCATCGATTCGCTACAGGAGGCTTTTGTCCACCCCCCGGAGCCGTGTGAGGCACTTTTTATTATGGATGGATGCGCTTTATTTCACTTCTTTTGGACTGATGAACTGCAACACCCGCTGACTGCCATTAAACAGCTTGGAAGATCAAAGACAATTTTTAATATAACTTTTTTAAAGTTTAAATGGTTTAAAATTATTAAAATTAGGGCTGCGACGATAAATTCTTCCGAATGCATCGCGGTTCTCTCTGGAATCTATTCTGAGCTTAGATTTTAACAGCAGATGGCACTCTAATCTAGTTTTTATCCGCACACTCAAATGCTCATGAAGAAGTGCTGAAGAGCGCTTGTGCGTTCGGTTGAGTCATGTAATTTCACCTCGGCTCAGAATGCTTTTATGACGCGAGATTAATGTAAACACAGCCCACTGTGAACACCCTTGTAATTTGCTTCAACCTTTTCAAATTTTATGAATGATTATTTATGTTCAAGTGTGTGCAAGGATTTGAAAACAAGCAGAGTACGGCTGTTTCTAAAGCATGCAGTGCCATATGCTGTTCAAAACTAAGCTCAGAATCGACTCGAGAAAGAATTGCGATGCATTCGGAAAATCTCAGAATCGATGCTGAATCATTTCTCGATTCGCGATGCATCGATTTATTTTCCCAGCCCTAATTAAAATGTGTATTGTTTCCTTTTGTTAACCAAATGTGTATTAACAGTGTTTGTTTAAAATCTCTTCACCTGTGGGAGTACGCCAGCACACAGAAGCGTTCTTTGTTTACATTAGTTCAGAGTTACTGCTAGTTTTAATGTAAAAGAATGTAATTAACTTAATAAACTATAAATCATTAAGACTCAAGCTTCATATCAATATTGACTTCTTTTTTCATGTACATAACTCCTGACATAAATTAAGAAATGACTGTCACTGTAAGATTCAAAAACTGAAGCTTTAGTCTTTTTGGTTTAGTTTTGTCATGGCCACGATATATTAATTTGTGGGAATGTGATAATATGTCGGTATCGCAAGCTCACCCTTGATTGAAACGAAAATAAAAGCAGCGTTGAAAATAAATTAGTCAATATGGCCATGGAAAATATGTATTGCAAAATCATTGCTTTTGCACTGTTTCATTTATATTTTGCAATTCTTTATTTTTGTTAGCAAAAAGCTCATTTATGTTTTCTCAGTAGTTTCATTTTTGTTGCAAAACTTTATTTTCTTTTGCAATACTTCAATTCCTTTGCAAGTTTATGTGGCCATGTTTTGACTCCATACTCAGCTGCCGCTGCACATAACATATATATGAGTGATACTCTAAACCTTAATGGGTTTTTAATATATGTAAAGCTGTAAAGACATGTAAAATACTGTGTGCTCATTTACAAACAAATCAGTGTTTAATCTGTGAGAAACATGGTTTCTCCTACCAGATGGTGGACCAGCATAATGGAGCTGGTGAAGCTGGTTCTGAAAATTTTTAATTTTAATTTGTTTTTGTAAGGATTATATTATTGATAAAATAGTATCTAAAGTTGTGAAAAAAAATTAAAAAAAATTAAAATTCAAACCAGTGAAACATTTAAAAAGATGTATGTTCTGTTTCAAAGGATCTGTGCACAAATAATTTAAAATCAGTTTAAAAGAACTTGTGTACATTGCAAAACTAAAACATTAAGAGATATCAAAAGCAAAGAAAAATACTGCTAATAACAGCATAATCAGATTGTTCGGTAACAGGGGGGTTATGATAAGTGCTATTGCTAATAAAGAGCTCTTAATAATGAAAGGTCAAAATGGAAAATTGCTGTTTTTAATGCTCATTTGAGAACACATGGAGCCAGGAGCATGAAATATTGTAGACAACAGTGATAGCATGCAATTTCAACAATTTCTGAAGTAGAATTAATTCATCCAAAGTCAAGGGCAAAGTGCCCAAATCACCATAATAGTGACTTCAAACAGACCATACAAAAGAAATAAAGACAAAATGGTTTATAATAATTGAACATTGTGATGTTTTTGCAGTTGTTTATGCATGCTCTGGTGAGATATCATTGATTTCATTTGCAGTTGATTTCATCTAAGGCTGCGAGTCAGTTGTAGTTGTGTTGTTTACTCGTCTTCTCTCTTTTTTCTGTTCTTGTTGTTCCTCTTATCTTCAGTGATTCTGTTTGTTAACTGCAAGTGTCATTACTAATCTTGTAAAGTGAATCGACTTTATTTCACTAACTGCAACACTGCTTCAGTGTTACTTTTACTCTATGGATTGGGGCCATATGAAGCGAACTGACTGTGGAGACGGCAAGAGCGCGTAAGTGTTTTACTTAATACGAGTTTTCTGTTACTGTCGATTAGAGTAAATATCTGCTAGTTGGGAGGATTCATTCATTTACTGTGTGTTTATTTAAAACATTTATGCTGATTGTGCATGTTATTTCCCATTGGCTGTAATTAGAAATTACAAAAAGACTGTTTGCTACCTGTTAATTTGCGCTTAAGTGGCAAACTGTACCGCACTTAGTTTAGATTTCGAGCCATTTGCGTGCTATAGGTTTTGCTGTGATAATTAGAAAGGCATGGACAGCGACTTTAAGAATATTTAAAACTTGCTGAGCAGTTTCCAATCTCAGGATAAGCAAATTGACTGTGGAGACGGCAAGAGAGCGTAAGTGTTTTGCTTAATACAAGTTTTCTGTTACTGTCGATTAGAGTAAATATCTGCTAGTTGGGAGGATTCATTCATTTACCTCGTGTTTTGTTTAAAACGCTTATGCTGATCTTGCATGTTGTTTGCCGTTGGCTGTAATTAGAAATTACAAAAAGACTGTTTGCTACCTGTTAATTTGCGCTTAAGTGGCAAACTGTACCGCACTTAGGTTTGATTTCGAGCCATTTGCGTGCTATAGGCTGTTGTGATAATTAGAAAGCGGTTTCTACTCAAGTGGATTAGCTGTGTATTTAAGTGGAGTCAGTTCACTGGCGCGGAAGCGTTCAGCCCTCGTGTTCAGCCTCCTTGTGTGAAGACCTATGAGTGTAAAGACCTGCGACTTTTTCCTGTGCGACTTTAACCGAGTAACGAAACCGGCAACGCACTTAAGTATTCATTTCCTATTTTCCCTTTCTATCCTCTTTTTTCCACCTCTATCGTGTTTCCAATACATTCCGGTTGTCTCGCAGCAACGCTCTTACATCAAATGCAGACGGCAACGCAATCTTGCTCACCTGCGTTCTATCTGCATTTCTTCTTCTATATATCTCTCTTTCTCTGTGGGTCTCTGGAATTGACAGTCTGCTGTCAACAAAGCAGATCTTATTCCCTCTATTGCTTCCCAAACTGCACTTAGCATCTTGGGCTTGACTGAGACCTGGATTAATCCAGAAGATTCAGCAACCCCTGCTGCTCTCTCTAACAACTTCTCTTTCTCTCACACCCCCTGTCAGGTTAGGAGGGGTGGAGGTACTGGTCTTCTCATTTCTAACAATTGGAAATACTCAACCCACGCTCCTCTATGCAATAATAACTCATTTGAATCTCATGCTATTACTGTAACAGCTCCGGTAAAACTCCATATTGTAGTCATTTATCATCCTCCTGGGCAAGTGGGCACCTTCCTAGAGGAGCTAGATGGGCTGCTGTCCTCATTCCCCGAGGATGGCAGTCCACTTATAGTCTTCGGTGACTTCAATATTCATTTGGACAAGCCTTATGCTGCAGATTTCCATTCACTCCTAGCTTCATTTGACTTCAAACGCCTTACCACCAAAAGCACTCACAAATCTGGCAACCAACTGGACATAATTTCCACACGCAATTGTGGCGCAGACAACATTTTGGTAAAACCCCTACACACCTCTGACCACTACTTCATTACATTTAACCTACATCTTGCTACCTGTGAGCCTCCAACCCCTCTACCAGTTTCCTTTAGACAAAACCTCAGTTCCCTTTCACCCTCCTATCTTTCCTCTGTAGTGTCCTCCTCTCTTCCCTCACCCACACATTTCTCATCTTTGGATGTGAACGCAGCAACTGACACTTTGTGCTCCCCTTTAACTTCTTGTCTGGACAATATATGTCCTCTCTCCTCCAGGCCAGCACGGGCTGCCCCTTCTAACCCCTGGTTATCCTATGTTCTTTGTAAGCATCGGTCCAAATTCAGGGCAGCAGAGAGAAAATGGTGCAAATCAAAAGATCCATCAGACCTGAGTACGTATCAGTCTTTGCTTTCATCTTTCTCTGCTGAAGTCCATACTGCCAAGTCTTCATATTTCCACAACAAGATCAACAGCGCATCTGACATGCATAACCTCTTCAAAACATTCAATTCTCTCCTCTGTCCCCCTCCACCATGCCCCACCACCTCCTTAACAGCCGATGACTTTGCCAAATTCTTCACAAACAAAACTAGAACAATCAGCAGCCAGTTCTCAGCTCCACACACACAGGAACTCAAACCAACCACATCTACTCCTAAAACACCCCTCTTCTCCTTCTGTCCCCTCACTGAGGCAGAAGTATCCAAACTTATCCTCTCCAGCCATCCTACAACATGCCCTCTAGACCCAATCCCCTTACACCTTCTCCAAGCAATCTCCCCAACACTCTTACCAGCACTCACACACATAATCAACACATCTCTTCTCACAGGCACTTTCCCCACTTCGTTCAAGCAGGCTCGGGTAACCCCACTACTAAAAAAACCTACATTAAACACTTCACTTACAGATAGCTACAGACCTGTCTCTCTCCTTCCATTCATAGCGAAAACACTTGAACGAGTTGTTTTCAACTAGGTATCCTCATTTCTTTCACAGAATAACCTACTGGACGCTAACCAATCAGGTTTCAGATGTGGACATTCAATTGAGACTGCACTAGTCTCAAGTCACTGAAGCCTTGCGGATTGCAAAAGCTGATTCCAAATCATCAGTTCTCATTCTGTTGGATCTATCTGCTGCTTTTGACACCGTCAATCATCAGATCCTGCTGGCCATGCTCTCATCACTGGGCATCACAGGGATTCCACTTCCCTGGTTTGAATCCTATCTCACTGGTAGGTCTTTCAAGGTGGCCTGGGGAGGGGAGATTTCCAAAGCACATCAGCTGGTCACTGGAGTTCCTCAGGGATCAGTTCTTGGACCCCTCCTCTTCTCCATATACACTACATCACTGGCTCCCATCATACAAGCACATGGTTTCTTCTACCATTGCTATGCTGATGACACACAGCTAGGGCTGCCCCCTGATAGTCGACTAATCGTTAGTCGACCAGTAGAGGCTTGGTCGACCAAACTTTTATCAGTCGCAGAAAAAAAAATCGACAGGCGAAGCCACGCAGTCCATGACTAACAGATCATTAACGGCTGGTCTATGGTAATACAGTACATCAGGCAGGACATCCAAACGCTCGCCTATCATTCATCGACCTCAAATATGGCTTATCATCTGAAATATGCAAGTATTAGCAACTTTACATAGCCGCTCAATCTAATGTTAACCTAGAGAAATGTGCGCTATTCAGTGTCTGTGCGGAGCGTGGAGCTGAACAGTAGTGCTCGCTGCAGGACAGATGGAGGCGCCGGTGCACTCACTTGCTCTTAAAATACTCCGTCATTTGTAGTCATACAGATAAGAGTAATACATCTTTCAAATCTGTAAAGACTCTACGTTTATTTGTGTGTTTGTTTATTACATCTCAGCATAGATGAAAGAACATCACCTACAGCTCAACCTCGCAAAGACTGAGCTTCTTGTCTTCCCTGCCACTCAAACTCTACATCATGATTTCACCATCCAGTTAGGTTCATCAACAATTATCCCATCAAGTTCGGTCAAAAATCTTGGTGTAATCTTCGATGACCAGCTGACTTTCAATGACCAAATTGCAAAAACTGCTCGATCTTGCAGGTTTGTATTGCACAACATCAGAAAGATCAGGCCCTTCCTAACGGAGCATGCTGCACAACGTCTTGTCCAGGCCCTTGTCATTTCTCGACTGGACTACTGCAATGCTCTTCTAGCTGGACTTCCATCATGCACAATCAAACCTTTACAAATGATTCAGAATGCAGCGGCACGACTGGTCTTCAACGAAAAGGGCAAAAAGGGCCCATGTCACACCTCTCTTTATCTCCCTGCACTGGCTCCCGGTTGCAGCTCACATCAAGTTCAAGAAGGCTTGCATATAGAACAGCCACAGGCTCAGCACCCGCCTACTTCCACTCACTATTACGAATCTACCTTCCCTCCAGAAGTCTGAGATCTTCTAGTGAGTGACGCCTTGTGGTGCCATCACAGAGAGGCACAAAATCACTTTCTAGAAAAGTTTTCGTTCACCGTTCCTGGCTGGTGGAATGAACTTCCCACCCCTATCCGGAATGCTGATTCCCTGACAATTTTCAAGCGACACCTGAAATCTCATCTCTTCCGTCATCATTTGACTTCATCTTAAAAAAAAAAAAAAAGCTTTCTCTTTACTTAACCTCTCCAGCTTGTATTACTCTGAACAATGCCTGAAACTTTGTATTGCAAGCACTTCCTGCGTTTATTTGCCTCTTTATGATGAATCGCTTATTGTATTTCTCAATTGTAAGTTGCTTTGGATAAAACCGTCTGCTAAATGAATAAATGTAAATGTAAATATGAAAACTGAGCAGTGTTTAACACTGAAGGTTTTGCTGTGCCATTAAACGTAACCTGCATCATGTGTTTTTCTTATAATAATTTCTTAAAATTAATTGGATAATTGGCCTCTATTTAGCTAGGAACACACACTAAGAAACATGATATGTAACGCATACATGAGTTTTGTTGTGGGTTTGCTGGGATAATACCAGCACCCAAAAGATCCACCAGCATTCCAAGCCGGTCCCAGCCTGCCAAACATACTTATGCTGGTGACCAGCAATGCTGGATTTGTCAGCAGGGTTAACTGTTAGGGATGGGGAAATATGTACAAATAATTAAGAATTAACACACTGGCATCATGTCACTAGTGGTGTGAACAAAGATTGTGGTGTAGATGCATATTAGTGATACTTGTGATACAGGCGTTAGATCCTCACATAAAAAACAAACATTTCTAATGGAAAAATGGGAAAAATTAGTAATATTTTTAGTTGATTCACAGCCCTAATTATCAACGCATAAAGAGTTTAGTGAATAACAAACAGTCCTTGAACTTCTGCATTTCTAACAGAACTGTGATTTAAGTGCTGTTTTCGAGACTCGCCTCGTATTTGCTGGGTGCCACAAAGTTGAGAGCCTCGTCAGGATCGTAGAGGACGGAAAATGCCAACTCTAACACTTCCTACAAACACAGCGCCATTCAAACACGTCAGTCATACATACATAACAAAGAAACAGAATATAGAATGTGCGATATTCTGTATGGTTTGGGTATTGTGCATTCTGTTTCATAGCAGTTTTACAGATAGTACTGCTTTAAAAAGTGAACCAAACTAAACAATTCCTTAAGAGGAGTAAAACCTTGAGAGGAACCAGATATATATTTAAATAAATATGCATGCAATATTACCATATTAACATGTTTGCTTCATAAATGCATTATTCAATAATGATGATGACGTCAGCGATTAATTGTTTATTTGAGGGACACAGGCAGGCAGGCTTTAAAAAAAAAAAAAAAA
>NW_015652156.1:123994-128876 GCF_001515625.1 Sinocyclocheilus rhinocerous
AAAAAAAAAAAAAGACATTAAACAACAGTGTCATGTCAGATCTTTCTCTCTCTATATCAGTTCTGCTCAAAAGTGCGCTGGAGAAGATGAAGTAAGTGGCTTTACCTTGTTCTGCTTGAGTGCGCTCTTCTCCTTCATGTGTGGACAGTCTTTCCCCGTCAGCACTGCTTTAATGTCCGACACGGGAACTGTGGGTCAATGACAGTGAGTCTGAATACACTGTGCAACACGTGATGTGAATAATATTCAGTGGTTTTATGTCACGTAAGTGCGCTCACTCTTATCGGTGAGCAGTTCAAACGGCACTTCACCCTGCGGAGACTCGTCCAGATCTCCGTAGTGCAGGACCTTGTGATTTAACGACAGACGGCAGAACCAGAACTTCTCTGTGAGAGGAACCAAAGATCATTAGAAGAGGAAACTCACATTACAGAAGAATAGCGCAGAAGCGGCTGTCATGGGCAGATGTGAGCTTTCGGCACCTTGTCTCCGTCTGTTGCCGAGTTTGCGAAAGCAACTTCCCTCACACAGACGATTGAGTCGCTGCTGTTTGATCAGCTCCAGAATCTCTGGCTGGATCCGCTCACGCAGCTCACTGACAATCAAGAGGAAACACACTTGAGACCAGCTGATCCTCAAACTCAGATAAACTCAAATGAGCATTTGGATTGGTTGGTCGCTCCTCCTCAGTACTTTTGCCTTGTTTTCCAGTGCAGGTGTCTAAAGATTCTTAAATCAAGATCCATTTACCCGAGAAGCAAAATGACAGAAGATAATAAGTCTTGTTTTTTGCTAAACTGGTCAAAATGAAGTGAGTTTTTTATTAAATCAAGAACAAATATCTGCCAGTGGTCTCAGAAAAATAACCTTAATTCAGTTAAGTAATTTTCATAACCCACTAACAGATATTTGTTCTTGTTTTAAGAATAACCTCACTTCATTTTGTTCAATTTCTCAGAAAACAAGACTCAAGACTGTTCATCATTTTGCATCTCTAATATCTTGATTTAAGCAGTGTTGGAAAGTTACATTGGAAATGTAATCTGTTACAGATTACAAGTTACCCTATTTAAAATGTAATACATAGTGTAACTATTTCAATTACTTCATTAATGTAACTGATTACATTTGATTAATTTTTGATTACTTTTCTAAATTTCTAACAAATGTTTTCAACTGTTAATCATTTTCAAATATTTAAACCAGGCAGGGTTAACCTTGCAGTAACACTCAACACTAAACTCAAGATTATAGCATTTTAATTTTAAAGCACAGCCACCACAAAATCAGACTTATCGCCTCTTTTTACTTTCAAATCGTTATGATTTTTGATTTTAAAATTTTCAGCACTGAAACACATTTTTATCACTCGCCATGGTGGCAGCTCTTAAGACAGGTTGTAGCCTAAAGCTTTCAGCAGCAATGTGGATTGATGTAATTGGCAAATGTGGTGCGCTGCAAATTCAAACAAGAGAACCAATCAGAAGCATCAGAACAGCATTGCTTTACTAAACAGCCTTTAAATGGCTGGAGGCATCGTGCACATCAAAAACAGGCAAAGCAACAAATGAATATTATTCAACATATCCTAGCTTTTTACAGAAAATATTCAGATGTAACACCCTTTGTAATCGTTACCATTTTCATAAGTAACAGTAATTTAATTACACATTTTTTTCTCAGTAACTGTTACTCCCCAACACTGGATTTAAGGATGTTTAGGTATTTGAACTGGAAAACAAAACCACTGAGAATGAACATCATTTTTGTAGTGCATGCAAGATTTCATGCCATGACTATGAGTTTAATACTTTCTGCTCTGATTTAAAACCTTTTAAGGCCTTAAATTGTGGAAGGGTAGACCTTTTTAAGACCCATAGAAACCCTGTAATGAGAAACTATGCTTCTAATCACAGGTTGAGAGTTGTAGGTCCAACCCCACATCGCTCCATTTCATGCTTACTTTTAAAATCATAAAGACCTATAATTTGGTTTAATTTCCTCAATGCATTAGCGGTTTATAACTCAGGCATGTGATCAGCTAGAGACAAAAAGGAAGGAAAATCTGACCATGCCCCAAGTCACGCCCACAAGCCACGCCCCCAGCACTTATTATTAAAAATATAATATATTTTAGCATATTTAAAGATATATCTTATATTAATACATACTATTGTCCTGTAAAAAATAAAAAGCAGCATTTAATAATCATGATAACAATATAATACAATATATTATAATAAAGTACTATAATATATTATAGTAAAGTATATAGAATTGTTATTATTATTAAAGTACCTGCCAAAATTTTGGAAACATTACAGTTATTAATGATTTTGAAATAAATATCTTCTGCTCATCAAGGCTGAATTTATTTGATCAAAATAAAGTTAAAAAAAAACAAACAGCAATATTGTGAAATATTATTACAGTTAAGTATTATAAAAAGTTTTCAATTTTATATTATATATTATAAAATGTAATGCTATTCCTGTGATGCAAAGCAGAATTTTCTTCATTACTCCAGTTTTCAGTGCCACGTGATCTTTTAGAAATAATTACAATTTATTTGACTCTCAAGAAACATTTCTGATTATTATTAATGTTGAAAATTTTGCTGCTTAATATTTTGTGTGGAAATGGTGATACACTTTATTTTTCAGGATTGTTTGATAAATATAATGTTTAATGAACAGCATTTATTTGCATTTATCAAATATATTAATTAAATTTGTTAATGCATTTATTAAATAGAAATCATTTTAAATGTCTTTACTCACTTTTTATCACTTTCATGCATGATGAATAAAATTATTAATTTCTCTTTTTTTTTTTTTATCTTATACAAATGTTTGAGTGGTATCATTGTTTCCACAAAAATATTAAGCAGCAAAACTGTTTTTAACATTGATAATAATGAGAAATGTTTCTTGAGCAGCAAATCAGCATATTAGAATTATTTCTGAAGATCATGTGACACTGAAACTTGATTTATAAACGTTTCTAATGACGAATGTTGCGTTCCCAAATGCAAATTAAAGCGGCTCAAACCAAGCGCAGCTAGGAGTGAATAGAAACTAAAAACAGTACTGTCACAAACAGTACTGTAACAGCAGACATGTAGCACGTCAGACTACAGCCTATTATATAATTACATCACAACCGTTGCGAATGTTATGACAGCACTAGCAATCTCAAATTCTCACCGCCATTCATAAAAAGTCACCGGGTCGAGTAACACGTTTCAGCGCTGATTCTACTCGCGTTTGGTGCTTTGAATCATTTGAACGCTTTTAACTGTCCTGTAGATGGCGCTGCAAGCTCGTGCAGCGCTCTCAGGACCATTCCGTCCATGATGTTTTACAAAACAATCTTTTCCTAGTTTATTTAGGTAATATCTTCAGGCCATTTGTGCGATTTCAATCATCATGCAGTAACCAACCCCCATCCAAAAAAAAACCTCGGATCTACGTGAACCACATGTCCCTCAGAGGTCGGAAAATACGGAAATCTGTATTTATACGGAAAAATCACATCCCTGATAACTACATGATTGACTGATTAGGAGATCCTTGATCTTGAATACAGCTTACTGATGCAGTTGCTCTTTACTCACATTATAGGAGGCGACTGGAAGTCGTCCTGACTCATTCTCTCTGACTGACGCAGACGCAGGATCTCCGAGTAGCTTAGACTGCGCAGTTTGACCCGCAGCTGCTCCAGAGACGGCGGTTTCATGGCCAGAGCTCTAGTGATTTGCTCCCGCACCACCGTCATCACCTAAAATACACACACAGAGTGTTCGCTGACACAAACACACGCACATGAAACTGTCTGTCTTCTAGCAGACACTCTCACTAACACACACCTTGTTGAAATCTTCTGCAGTGGCCCTCATTTCTTTCCATGTCTTACTGAGCAGCTGTATGCAGACGCAGAAAAACTCTTCCCAAGCATGCTCGTGGGTAAAAAACATGGGATGGAAGTCGTTACACCCTTCATTCGCTGCAGAGACAAGACAAGTTTACATCCGCATTTCCACAAGCCTCTCTTTATATGACTGTCACAGTACATCACAGAAACACACACATTACAGAAACATTTGTCACAGTGCAACTTAAAAGTGTAACAAAACTGATACTGGATGACATTAAAACTTTTGCCTGCTTCACACAGAAATTTTATTTCCAGTCTGCTTCATCACACCTGCCTGTGTATTTTCAAGTGATCCTGAAAAGCTTAACTAACTGGTTCAGGTGTTTGATTAGGGTTGGAGCTGAACTCTGCTGGACAGTGGGTCCCCACAAGCAGGGTTGAAGACCTCTGGATTAGCAGTGTGCGATATATATCGTCTACGATAATATCGTAATTGTTGTCTTAACAATGTGCGATTTTACGTTATCGAGTATATCGCAAAAGCCAAACAAAACACAGAGTACACACTTACATTACGTGATGAAGACTAGTAGGTTAGACTAATGCGCATGCGCATTTACAGTCCGTTCTTTCACTGCATGATTCAGTCTATTAAAATGCATTTAGAATGATCACAAAATTCAAGATATGGGAGCAGAAAATTTATGTATTTATATAATTTCATATAGTTAAAGAATATCAGACGAAAAGTGCTGTTTTTTCTCCAAAAATCAGCATGATTACAAATATGATATTGAATTTATACTACAGTTCAATAAACAAGAAGTTAATATTAAGAGACTTACGTTTTCGACACCACATCGCCTGTTTTTGCTCTATTTCGCCAACAGAAATAATTCCAAACAAAGCCACAGCACTGTTTTGCGTCTCTGAGCAACATGACGGTGTCTCGTTCCTGAATGAATCACCCGTTTAAATGATTCGGTTCAGTCGCAATGACTCACTT
>NW_015652156.1:130924-137898 GCF_001515625.1 Sinocyclocheilus rhinocerous
ATCTTATACAAATGTTTGAGTGGTATCATTGTTTCCACAAAAATATTAAGCAGCAAAACTGTTTTTAACATGGATAATAAAGAGAAATGTTTCTTGAGCAGCAAATCAGCATATTAGAATTATTTCTGAAGATCATGTGACACTGAAACTTGATTTATAAACGTTTCTAATGACGAATGTTGCGTTCCCAAATGCAAATTAAAGCGGCTCAAACCAAGCGCAGCTAGGAGTGAATAGAAACTAAAAACAGTACTGTCACAAACAGTACTGTAACAGCAGACATGTAGTGCGTCAGACTACAGCCTATTATATAATTACATCACAACCGTTGCGAATGTTATGACAGCACTAGCAATCTCAAATTCTCACCGCCATTCATAAAAAGTCACCGGGTCGAGTAACACGTTTCAGCGCTGATTCTACTCGCGTTTGGTGCTTTGAATCATTTGAACGCTTTTAACTGTCCTGTAGATGGCGCCGCGAGCTCGTGCAGCGCTCTCAGGACCATTCCGTCCATGATGTTTTACAAAACAATCTTTTCCTAGTTTATTTAGGTAATATCTTCAGGCCATTTGTGCGATTTCAATCATCATGCAGTAACCAACCCCCATCCAAAAAAAAACCTCGGATCTACGTGAACCACATGTCCCTCAGAGGTCGGAAAATACGGAAATCTGTATTTATACGGAAAAATCACATCCCTGATAACTACATGATTGACTGATTAGGAGATCCTTGATCTTGAATACAGCTTACTGATGCAGTTGCTCTTTACTCACATTATAGGAGGCGACTGGAAGTCGTCCTGACTCATTCTCTCTGACTGACGCAGACGCAGGATCTCCGAGTAGCTTAGACTGCGCAGTTTGACCCGCAGCTGCTCCAGAGACGGCGGTTTCATGGCCAGAGCTCTAGTGATTTGCTCCCGCACCACCGTCATCACCTAAAATACACACACAGAGTGTTCGCTGACACAAACACACGCACATGAAACTGTCTGTCTTCTAGCAGACACTCTCACTAACACACACCTTGTTGAAATCTTCTGCAGTGGCCCTCATTTCTTTCCATGTCTTACTGAGCAGCTGTATGCAGACGCAGAAAAACTCTTCCCAAGCATGCTCGTGGGTAAAAAACATGGGATGGAAGTCGTTACACCCTTCATTCGCTGCAGAGACAAGACAAGTTTACATCCGCATTTCCACAAGCCTCTCTTTATATGACTGTCACAGTACATCACAGAAACACACACATTACAGAAACATTTGTCACAGTGCAACTTAAAAGTGTAACAAAACTGATACTGGATGACATTAAAACTTTTGCCTGCTTCACACAGAAATTTTATTTCCAGTCTGCTTCATCACACCTGCCTGTGTATTTTCAAGTGATCCTGAAAAGCTTAACTAACTGGTTCAGGTGTTTGATTAGGGTTGGAGCTGAACTCTGCTGGACAGTGGGTCCCCACAAGCAGGGTTGAAGACCTCTGGATTAGCAGTGTGCGATATATATCGTCTACGATAATATCGTAATTGTTGTCTTAACAATGTGCGATTTTACGTTATCGAGTATATCGCAAAAGCCAAACAAAACACAGAGTACACACTTACATTACGTGATGAAGACTAGTAGGTTAGACTAATGCGCATGCGCATTTACAGTCCGTTCTTTCACTGCATGATTCAGTCTATTAAAATGCATTTAGAATGATCACAAAATTCAAGATATGGGAGCAGAAAATTTATGTATTTATATAATTTCATATAGTTAAAGAATATCAGACGAAAAGTGCTGTTTTTTCTCCAAAAATCAGCATGATTACAAATATGATATTGATTTTATATTCGCCAACAAAATTAATTCCAAACAAAGCACCATTTTGCGTCTCCGAGCAACATGATGGTGTTTCGTTTCTGAATGAATCGCCCGTTTAAATGATTTGTTTCAATCGCAATGACTCACTTATTAACAGTGACTTGCTGCCACCTACTGGCAGTTTTAATTTCACATTTAAAGTACAGTGGCATGCGAAAGTTTGGGCACCCCTGGTCAAAATTTCTGTTAATGTGAACAGTTAAGCAAGTGGAAGATGAAATGATCTCCAAAAGGCATAAAGTTAAACATGAAACTCTTTTGCAATATTTTAAGCAATATCAGTGTATTGTTTTTGTTTTCTACAATTTTTGAGTGAAAAAGGGGAAAGCAGCACCCAGCAAAAGAATGGGAACCCCAGGAGACTTGAGCTCTCAGATAACTTTGACCAAGGTATCAGACTTTAATTAGCCTGTTAGGGTCATGGCTTGTTCACAGTCATCGTTAGGAAATGCCAGTTGATGCAAATTTCAAAGCTTTATAAATACCCAGACTCCTCTAACCTTGTCCCAACAATCAGCAGCCATGGGTTCCTCTAAGCAGTTGCCTAGCACTCTGAAAATGAAAATGATTGACGCCCACAAAGCAGGAGAAGGCTATAAGAAGATAGCAAAGTGTTTTCAGGTACCGATTTCCTCAGTTCGGAAAGTAATTAAGAAATGGCAGTTAACAGGAACAGTGGAGGTCAAGATAAGGTCTGGAAGACCAAGAAAAATATCAGAGAGAACTGCTCGTAGGATTGCTAGAAAAGCCAGAACCCCCGTTTGACTGCAAAAGACGTCCAGGGAGATTTGGCAGACTCTGGAGTTGCACAAATATGGCCTTCATGGAAGAGTCATCAGAAGAAAACCTCTCCTGCGTCCTCACCACAAAATTCAGCACCTGAATTTTGCAAAAGAACATTTACACAAGCCTGATGCATTTTGGAAAGAAGTCCTGTGGACCAATGAGGTTAAAATAGAACTCTTTGGCCACAATGAGCAAAGGTATGTTTGGAGAACAAGGGGCACGGAATTTCGTGAAAAGAACACCAGTCCAACTGTTAAGCATGGGGGTGGATCGATCATGCTTTGGGGTTGTATTGCAGCCAATGGCACAAGGAACATTTCACAGATAGAGGGAAGAATGGATTCAATTAAATTCCAGCATATTCTGGAAGCAAACTAAACACCGTCTGTAAAAAAGCTGAAGTTGAAAAGAGGATGGCTTCTACAAATGGATAATGATCCTAACTACACCTCGAAATCCACGATGGACTACCTCAAGAGGCGCAAGCTGAAGGTTTTGCCATGGCCCTCACAGTCTCCTGACCTAAACCTCATTGAAAATCTGTGGATAGACCTCAAAAGAGCAGTGCGTGCAAGACGGCCCAGGAATCTCACAGAACTGGAAGACTGTTGAAAGGAAGAATGGGCGAAAATCCCTCAAACAAGAACTGAAAGACTCTTGGCTGGCTACAAAAAGCATTTACAAGCTGTGATACTTGCCAAAGAGGGTGCTACTAGGTACTAACTATGCAGGGTGTCCAAACTTTTGCAGCTGGCCCTTTTCCTTTTCTGTTATTTTGAAAATGTAAAAGATGAAAATAAAAAAAAATATTTTGTTTAAAATAGGCTATAAAGGGAATGTGTCATCTGTAACTTTATGCCTTTTGGAGATCATTTCATCTTCCACTTGCTTAACTGTTCCCAATAACAGAAAGTTTGACCAGGGGTGCCCAAACTTTCGCATGCCACTGTATCTTTTCATTTTTTAAATAATTTCAAACATCAGTATTCAAGGTTTAATGTTTAAGATATCAAAACATTATTTATGCATTTGTAACTGCAGGTTAAAGCATCCCATGTCCCTCTAAGCTGCATTAAACAGTGTGTAAATACATCTAATGCCACAGCTTCTGTGTTTCCTCTGCATTGCAAAGATTAATTTTGTTGGTACTGATTTCATTTGCTTGGTAACAGCCCAAATGTCTTATTATTCTAATTGACTAAATAATGTAAGAATTTGACTAAAAAGATGATGCACACTTTAAGAAACAAATAGCTTTATAAAGGTAAAAATGCCCATAAAAGCTAAAAAATCAACTTATTGGAAAATATTAATTTCTATCACTGCTGTGAACTGACCACCACACAGAATATGAAGAATATCAAAACTTTAGGAGTCAGCTGTCCATGGTAGTCTTTAAGATATCAGCACAATCAGCAAAATATTGTCTATTTATCATTATCGATAAAATCATAGCGAATATCGAGAGATATTATTTTTTGTCAATATCGCATACCCCTACTCTGGATTACAGCAATAATGTCTGTAGGATGAGTGAATGATGAGAGAATAATAATGATTTTCAGGTGGAAATCGCATTGGATCTCCTCTAAAGCTGCTGTAATTGAGCCTCCGAACAAAGTCCAACTCATTCATCAGTGAACTGAGGAATCGAAAAGATCGCAGAATACTTACGCAGTTCTCCAACCTGGAGAATATCACACAGCATGCGCGTCAGCTCAATGGCAGAGCGGCCAAATGGGCACTCATGTTTATCTTCTCGACTGCAGTTTTCTAGAACAATCTGCAAAACAAAACCACAGTATGTATAGGCCACTGACATGTGGATCACTTTTATGCTATTTTATTATTATTATATGTTTTTATCAATAGAAAAGGTGAAAGGGGACATAGGAAACAGAAGGGAGAAGAGGAAGGGGATAGTGAATCACAAAAGACACAAGCGCATGAGCAGCACCACACTACATGTTCCACTGAAAAGAAAGGATAAATAATCAATTGACTTTTGTTCTTTGAAAAGTGATACAAGATATATAAAGGGTCATCTGGGAGAATAACCCAATACTATAATGTATTATTATTATTGTAGTGTAATTATTATAGCTGACCCTGTTTTACATAATTACTTTTACTCAACAATTACAAAGAGGACACTGTGCTTGAGAAAATACATAGAAAACAAAAGAGATGAGAGTTATGGATGTGTGTTCTTACTCTGATATATGTGTCCTGATGCACTTTGGCAAGGTAAAGCATGTTGTCTAGTGCCAACATTCCCGGGGGTGTCTGAGTGAAATCCATTGCAGGATTCACAGGATTCTGAGCACAAAACACAAAACACAATCAGCACATGGCTATCACCAATCATTATCAAACCATCAAACCATCACATCAGCACATCAACATCACTGATCATCATCAAACCATCACACATATCAGCACATCACCATCATTGATCATCATTAACACTAGAACCGTCACAGGGTAAATTTTACCCGTGGCTGTTTTTCAAATGTACATAACAGATTTAAAATACAACATTCAAGTCTCCCAGTCATTGACTTTTACTAAAATTATGTAATTTACAATCCAATGTTGTTAAAAATTATTTAGATAAAACCAGCGGTTCCATAAGCGCCAGCGGGTCAAATTTACCCGCTATATAATGCATGTATTTTCGCGCTGTCTGACCATTATGGATTATTGTAGCCTGCATTAAATAGTCTTGAACATAAAACAACAGGATAAAAATATAGTTGATGACTAGACATAATCATTTCATGACTCTAGACACTTCTTCGTGAAGACAGTAGCATAATACAGTGAAATAATATGTTAGCCATATAAATACAGTTGCCATGTGCGTAGGTAAAATTTACCCGCTGGCACTTTTAGGTATACAGCGACCTCTGGAGGTTCTAGTGTTAAACAATCACATCACACACATCACTACATTTTGAAATGATCACACAGGTTATTACATGAGCAAACACTCATCACTCACAGTGAAGCCCAGCATCTTGTAGTCTTTAGTGTAGATGGCTTTCCTCTTTTCTGTTCCACTGGGATCATTGTCTCCATCAAACGCAATTCGTCTGAGTTCAAAGATGATATCTCTTTGTGTCTAAATATAAGAGAGGTAAGAATATAACAAGAATATTAAAGCTGCAAGCAGCAATGAAAGGGCCCTCGCACCCGGGCTCACTGCCACCCGGTGGCTTTAGGAAAACAGCTAACGATGGGCAATATGAATTTAAAGTGATAAATATAGGAGGAATATGTCAAAGTCATTGATATGTGCCAAACTTCCTACTGCCAGCTGGTGGCGCTATGACTGTAACTGAATGTTGGCATGTAGATGTCTCTAGACCAGGACTTTTATCAAATCTGTGAAGTTTGGTGCAGATTGAACATGGTATGTTTGAGTTAGTGTAAAACATGACATTTCCTGTTGCCAACAGGTGGCGCTATAAATTATAACTGAATATTGGCATGCAAATGTTTTCAGGCCAGAACTCTTATCAAACATGTCAAGTTTAGGGCAGATCAGACACTGCATGTTAAGTTGGTGTGAAACAAGTCACTTCCTGTTGCCAGTTGGTGGCGCTATGACTATAACCGAATATGATCATGTAGATGTCTTCAGGCCAGGACTCTTATCAAACATGTGAAGTTTGAGGCAGATTGGACATTGTATGCATTAGTTACAACTAGGGCTGTCGCCAGCGATAACAGCAATATCGCAATACTGTTGACGAGCAAGCCACAGAGGAATGCAAGATCCGCAGCAATCACGATTTTTGCGTGTTATCTTTTTTCGTAAGGTTATGCCCTTTTCGTTTTACACTTTGTGCATGTGGACTGAATATTAAACAAGTTAGTAATGATAACATAATGTGTACCATGCTGATTTGTACAAAGGCTCCGTAGATTTGCACTTAAAGCTGCAGTCCATAACTTTTTTTGGTTAAAAATGATCCAAAAATCAATATTTGAGCAAGTACATAACCAGCCAGTGTTCAAAACTATCGCCTTACTTTAGCCTGATTCACAACGATTAGCTTATAATAATGTTTTAATATAACTGTTTCCCCGGTAACTGCTGTACACAAAGCAGCACAGCACCGGACTTTGAACATGCACCGTTCATGTTCATTTCATGAAATCATAGCCTTTTGAAGTTTAATCGTCACATCCAGCCATATCGCAATTCTGGTCTTTCCGTCCCCAAATTTAAAGGGGTGGTTCACTGGTTTTTGTTCACTGGTTTGATTGTGCTTATGGGGTGCAGTCTAACATGTGTTAATGCTTAG
>NW_015652157.1:0-124 GCF_001515625.1 Sinocyclocheilus rhinocerous
TTAAGTAAAGATCGTGTTCCATGAAAATATTTTGTAAATTTCCTACCGTAAATAGATCAGAACTTAATTTTTGATTAGTAATATGCATTGCTAAGAACTTCATTTGGACAACTTTAAAGATGAT
>NW_015652157.1:251-512 GCF_001515625.1 Sinocyclocheilus rhinocerous
GCTTATTTATTCAGCTTTCAGATGATGTATAAATCTCAATTTCGAAAAATTGACCCTTATGACTGGTTTTGTGCTCCAGGGTCACATATTTGATTCATGAATTGATGCTTTCTTCTTTTCTCGTCACTTACAATCATCCAGTCCGCTTCTTCCACGTTGTCCCCATGTTTGCTCTTTCCGGCAAAGCCCTCGGACCCAAAGAGGGGCGTGTGCACATGTGCCAATGACAGGAAGAGCAGGAAAGGCCAGTCTCTGTGTCTG
>NW_015652158.1:0-1889 GCF_001515625.1 Sinocyclocheilus rhinocerous
ATATATATATATATATACGTAGATGCCTCATCAGTGACTGTTTCTATGGGCCACCATATGATGACTTTACTAATCAACCATTGTCTCTTTCATGTAGAAGGCGAGGCTTATTCACCATATTGGGCGTTGCAATTTCTCCCATTCATAAGTAATACAAGTGCACCGTCTTCCTGTATTTTTGTCTGTAACGGTTTTATTTTAGGACGCCCTGCTTGATGTTGGATAATGCAATTTTATAGACTTTACAGAGGTTTTCCTGAGAACTGATGCCTTTTCATGTAATGTCTGACTAAGACCCTACAGGTGGAGGAGAAGTAAGACAGATGGAGCTGGATGAACTGTTGGAGGCAGGGCAGAGTGGAAGACAGGAGAGGCATGCAAAGGAAACTAAGGGAGATGAGCACAGTGGCAGCAGAGAACACAAAAACCACTGGTCAAAATATAGAGGGAAATATTACAGCATTGTGGCCCAATGCTGGTTAGGTATGTTTTGAAGCATGTCTGCTGGTTTGAGCTGGTTTCTGTTTCTACCTTGCCTTGACAGAATGGTGTCTGAGATGGAGCAAGGTTTTTCATCTCTTAATGGCCAAATATTGAGAGGTGTTCAGGCCTGTAATCCTGAATCTGATAGCTTTCTTTTGTGAGGAGCACCTCTGAGGTCTGGCCGATCATTACAGTGTAGATCAAAAATCGGAGGAGGTTTTAGTGGCTAAAAACTGGCTCACAAAAAGGTAAGCTTTCCAATTAAGGATGTACAGTAAAAGCCGTTCTGGCTGTTCTCCTGCGGAACGACCCGAAATTAATCTTTTGCTCAATAAAGAGGTTATTTCCTCTAAAATCTGAGCTGATTCCCTTTCTGCTGTTGATATTAACACACTGTTGAAGAGTGGAGGTTTTACAGCAAACTCCAGACAATAACCCCGTTTTATCCTGGACAAAACCCAAGGGTGTACTGCGCATGCACCAACTCTCTGCGTGAGCTCTAGCGGCGGAGCTGGGGGTTTTGTGTGTATATTTGTTTTTATTTTCTCATACATCTGTGCTCTTGGCCCACTGCCTGGATGCACTGGGACCATTTTTATTTCTTTTGAATGAGACCACTTGTGTAAACTTTCGTCCTCTCTCTCTTGCATAACCCTGCAGGTGGAGAGGGGAGGAACAACTTGTGGGGAACCGGTATTAACTGGTGCGAACACTCAGAGAACTTCCTTCCTTTGAACATTTTGTTTGAATCCCACCCCACGGTGGGGGGGACAAGACTCCTGTGCTGTGCAGAGGTGTGTTACAGAGACTCCATGAGTGCTGTAGCCCCTCTTTTGATTATTCAAAACCAGACCACAGGTTAGGTCACCTGCCTCTTTTTCCCTCCCTGAAGGTTAACAGTGCGATGCTTAGCCGCTGCTGCCACAAACGAGGCCTTTGGGCTGGGTGAACCTCCGCCTGCATTGACTGCTAGGGCTAGGGTTTCTGTACCCTAACTGTCCCCCCCTGGAAGCCAAACCCCGGACACGTGTTTTGAGGGGAGGGCGAGCAGTAGGCTTCCTGGGAAGGCAATTTTCAAAAGCTTCCCTATCTTGCTTGCGTTAGTCGCACAGCTGATGCATTATTTGTCACTGCGGGGCTGCACTGTCAAAAAGGGCTTTTGGCTCCACTGGGGAATCGAGGAACTCTGCCTTCTCCCTCTCTGATAAGCCCGTCAGACCCAACCACAGGGCTCTTTCACCCAGCACGGCCAGCTGCAGCCGCAGCTCTGCTCCCCTCGATGAGCGAAGGTTGAGATCTGCAATGACGCAGATCTCTTTCCACAATGCTGAGTCTGGGGGTTGAACATCCCCAACTCCTCCATATTGTGCACATCCAACCTAGTGAAACCTTTAACAGGTACCCCA
>NW_015652158.1:2758-5579 GCF_001515625.1 Sinocyclocheilus rhinocerous
AATCCAGCATATGCTGGTTAGGTATGTTTTGAAGCATATCTGCTGGTTTGAGCTGGTCCTTAGCTGGTCATGAGCTGGTTTAAGCTGGTCATGTGCTGGTCCTAAGATGGTCCTGAGCAGGAGCTAGTTGCTTAGGACCAGCTTAGGACCAGTACATGACCAGCTAAGGACCAGCTTAAACCAGCAGATATGTTGGTCTTCTTGGCATTATGCAAACCATACAGTGTATATGAATGTTATACACATTCAATGTCATGAAGCAATGCAGAAAAAGGGAATGCACATGCAAAAACAATTTTTGTGCTTAACCTCTATATATTTCATACTGAGCTATTGAACTTTTCCTAATTTTGGAATGAAAAACTGCATTTATTTTCTCCATAGGAAAACAGATTTTTACGTAACATAAACATTTATAGACATAACTGCTGTGAGATATACGAGGTTGTTAATCGATGGTATTTGCTTCTTTTGAAACCATCAGTCTGCTTTATTTCAACTTATTTTTAAAATATTATTTTTACAGAAGAATCAGTGGTGGGAAACTACATTACCCACAATCCTGTACAGAAAATTCCACCAATCAGAGAGCCGAACAAGTAAAACATGCCAACATCAGTGCTCTTTATCTCCACCCACTCCCAGGAAGCACACTTCTATCTATTATTACAAAAGTACATAAACGTAATGTGCACAGCTTCCAGTGTCCAGTGTCTGCTTACAGTCATTAAGCGCAGGGATCTGCCCATAGTACTGCAGCTGACCTGGCGACTTATTTATATTCCAGCCGCGAGACACTTTAATGTGCTTTTTAATCGTCCACGGAATGATCTCCACGAAACCTTTTTTCTCATAATAGTCCAGAACCTTCTGTGTGTGTGAATCGCAGTTGGTTTTATATATCACCACCCTTTGAGCGCCAAGCAGTCTGAACATCTCCATGGACTGGACTAGATTCAGCACACTCTTGTAGTCGTACATGACAGAGATGCAGATTGTGAACTCATACGGGAAGGTCGTTGGAACGTCTCTGTTTCTAATAGGTTGGAAGGATGTTAGGCTCCCTGAGACGCCACTTGCTGTGATTGCAACATGCGTCGGTGTCAAACATGTGCTTTTGATTGTGCACATGATAGTAGCGGTGCCATATTCAAAGTTAAAGTGGTCGTCATGAATTGAGCATTCAGCTGGTAACCTCACGGTCGTCCCATCGCAGCACATCACACAACTGAACGTCGCCTGCTCACGTCGAAGAACAATGGCAATCGTCTTTATCTGTTTCTCACCAAAACGATGCTCCAAGTAAGAGCCGATCACGTATGTGTTAAGATGCCCGACTTTAACCAAAGGCCCATCCTTCACTTGAACACCACACGCCTTTGCAGACGGAGGACTGGCGGATGTGTATATGTGTGGTGTTTGGAGGATTGGTAAAGGATGAGTTGGCAGGTCAGAGTCTTCTGGTTTGGCATAAGGTGCTTCGGAGGAATCTTGTACATAAATGAAGACAATAAAGAAAAGCGCAAATAATAAGCAATAAAAATAAAAGATCTTCAATGCACAGATCTTCTTCTTAGAAGGCTTTGCTTCTGATTCACTCTCTAGTCGTTCATATTTCACATCGCGTTTCCCTAAAGAAAAGAAAGAACACAAATTGTATGGTTGTGTCTATTAAAGCAACACAATTGAACATTTGATCACAATTTAATGTCATTACATTCAATCCACTTACACGTGTGAAGGTTTACTTAATCCATTTGTGTTGGGAGTGTATGAATAATTTTATTGAATTGACTAAAACTGAGCAGTGCATTTTTAGTTCCAAGCATGCTTTGTATAAGAATGAATTGGGAGAGTAAAGCTGCATCTGTAATCGCATACTCCTCTACTATATAGTATGCAAAAACAGTATGTGAGGCGAGTAGTATGTCCGAATTCAGAGTATTCGAAGTACAGTAGGTGAAAAGTACCTGGATGACCTACAACTTCCGTGTGCATTCGCACACTTTACTGTAGAGGATTTATGAACGTCAGTGAAGCGACGCAACTGACGCAGGTAGGTCATGTGACAGTAAAAAAATGGCGGATGTAAGCATGTCCAAATTTCATATATACTACCCATATTTATACTATGTAGAGCACACTTTTTTAACGGCTGTGAAGTAAATTCAAATGTAGTACCTACTCAGTACGCGATTTCAGATACACTATGTTGGAATAAAGGGTTATTTTATGCATTTTTAAGAAAAGGTGTGCATTCCTATAAAGCTATGACGTCATGCAAAAATAATAAATAGTGTAATGAAATGTGCTTTTTTTATTTTCAGAATGATAATTTGGAAAGTAAAGAACAATCCATGTCAGGGCCGGAGTGGGACTCATTTTCAGCTCTGGAGTTTCATGCCTCAGACCGGCTCACTTTAGTTCATGACTGACTATATTAAAATAATCTCATTAAAACCTCAGTTTATAAGTCTGCAATAGTGTAATTCATTGCATTGCATTTCAAGAGCTTTCTTTTTCTTTTTTTTTATTATGGTCTTTTCAGCGCCGCCTTTGAGAGAGAGAGAGAGAGAGAGAGAGAGTCTATTATCCATTTTTTATCTATTATTTTTTGCCTGCATATCTCCAACAAATGACATTGCATCCTCTCTCTCTCTCTCTCTCTCTCTCTCAAAGTGGCAGTATTTAAAAAAAAAAAAAAAAAAAGACTGTTGGTCATTAAACATTTCTATCATAAAACAGTTGACTAATATTAAATAATAAACAAAAAGAGTGGGGCTGCTGTGAGTGCAGGCAAATTAGGGACAGTATTTTTGCC
>NW_015652158.1:5620-6850 GCF_001515625.1 Sinocyclocheilus rhinocerous
TTTTAACACACAAAAGAGTGACGATCAGGTCAACACACAGAAGTATAGAAATTCTACACCGATAAAAAAAAAGTAAAAAAAAATAAAAATAAGAAAACAAACAAACAAAAAATGAAATCACAGACATTCTAATGGTTTCCACTACAAATACCATTACAAACATTACAAACCATCTTTTTTTTTTAGCATTAAAAAATGGTTTTCTGTAGTGTGTTTTGGGTCATATTCCATTAGGATTTAGTGGCTTTAACAAGCCACCTATAGAAGGTGACCAATTACCAGAATAAACCACAGGGTCCCTTAAAGTTTCCATTAAAACCAATGCAAGTCCATTATAACCAGTAGAGCCATTACAATTGTTGTGATGGTGTCTATTGTTTTTCAGCAGGGATGTTATTGAGTTAAACACAATTTCTCAGATCATAGCCTAAAATACTTTATACATAAACCTTTTGTAAAAAAAACAACAACACTGAAAACGTTTTAAAAGCATTAAAATGTATGCATCTTTTTTCTCTCTCTGGCATCTAATAATAGTGTTATTATTATTTAATAGCCTACTTGTTCTCGTGGCATTGAATTAAAAAAAGAACGCAAACTGCATCTCGAAAGATTAACTGCGCGCTCTTATTTCCGTGCTTTTGATAATGTTGTGGATATTTCTGCAAACTTCGTAGATAGTTCTTCGTACATAGCCAATAGCATCGCGTTAAAGCGGGCAACTTGATCACTGTACCGAACAATGCCAGTGCAGTACAATAGTAAGTTACAGCTCAAGGGAATCTCATCATTTTCCAGCCGCCCTTCCTGTTTTGAAGTGTTTGAAGGGGGGTCAGGTGACTCAGGTCTCATCTGACAGGACAGACCTCCACCATGCTTAAACATTGTTTTACGTTTAAAAAAAATAGGATAACCAAAATAGCAAAACTAAAAAAATAAATAAAACAAATGTCCCACTTTTAAACAAAAGAAAGCGTCAAGAGAAAGAAAACGTCACCAACTTTCCCCCAGTTCAACCAAACTCAATCCTAAAGTAAATCCTTACAAACGACATAACAAGTATGTGAGCAGTGCTTTTAAGCCAGCTGTATAGCCTAAGTTTCACACGAACGCACGCACTTAACGGTAGCTACATGCGCTTCCTGCGGTAATTGACAAGAAGGTTTTTATAAGAAATATTTACAAAGTTACTGCCACCATATATATATATATATATATATATATATATAT
>NW_015652158.1:6892-10002 GCF_001515625.1 Sinocyclocheilus rhinocerous
ATATATACATTTTTTTTAAATTCTGTAATTAATTATTAATGCAAGAATTGGTTTTGAAACAATACGCAAATAAACGTAAAAGAATGAAAATAAAACAGAAAGTTGGCTATTTAGGCAAAATGCAACTTTATGATAGGCTATAGCTTATAATAGCCTACAACAGAACATTTAGGCTAAAGATGAAATGTCAGACAAAAGATAACACAGAAACGTTTGCAGTACCTACCTTTCGAAAACATTCCGACAGAACTGAGAAACATGCATCAAAAAAACAATGCTCATAATCCGTGAAGCTTTTCAGCATGACTGGTCCGAACTGATGCATTTCACCATAATATCCTGCGCGAGCTTACAAACCGCTTCATATGCCATCATAAGTTTCCATTTTCTTCTTCTTTTGCCCGTCTATGTCCAGTGTATATACTGAACGGTCTCGCAGGTTGAAGTGGACGCAGTTGAGAAATGCTGCATCAGTGTGTGATGTGTTGGGTGAGCTGGGTTGTGCAACACAGGTCAGTAACGACTCAAATATTTTCAAAGATAGGACATGTACAGTAGCCTACTGAACAAAGGGCTCCAGGGCTGTGATTCCTGTCTTCACCAAACTTACTGAAAGAGTTACTGATTTGAACTAGATTAAGTGTCTTAATAAGATACATTTTCTTTGTGCTTATTCTGCAAAAATAAATAGAGACCCCATGTCCCAATTAGCCTGCATTTACCCTATGAATAAGCTCATAGGCGTAATTTGCGGGTGGGACGGGTGGGACATGTCCCCACCACAAGCTAATTTTGAAGATCTGTATTTTTTTCATTCAAATTATTTTAAAGTATTCCTATGGTTTTATCAAAACTTAACCTGCCTGTTATATTGACCGGCCTGTAGAAAAGTGATTGTTATTCTATATTGTCCTATTTGGGATTAAAATGACCTAGAAAGGAAACTAAATAAATTAATAAAAAAAGGCAGGAGCGTATTGCTTTGTGTACACCAAACAGAGGATGTTATTGAAAATTCATTGCATTTTACGGTATCTAGGAAACACAAGTAGGCTAATATAACATTTTTTCATAGAGCACATTGGAAGCATGATATACAATTTAATTAATGTTAATTTTAAGTTTATTGAGAAAAAAAAACTCTAGTGACTCTAGTCTTCCAGAAATGTTGTAATATTAAGCAAAAAAGTTTGTGTAAGCAATAATAAACAGCAACTTTAAATAAGAAGTTTCTATTTTTTTTCTTGACCTTTTCATTTTCAAACATGTATCTGCAGGTTAGGCTACATCATTGTTTGCCAATAGGTGGCGACAAATGAATGTCGTTATGAGTGAGTCATTGAATCATTCATTTAAACGATTTGTTTATTCAAGAACAAGTGAATGAGTCATTAAATAAAATGCCACGGTTTGACGCGACGGCGGGAACTATTTCACTGGCGAAGCAAAAACAAACAAACTGGCAATATTGTGTCTAAAATGTAAGTTGCTCTATATTAACTTATTTTTCATTTAACTCTTGATATAATCATGATCATGATATAATCGCACTGTTTTTCTGAATATCAGCGGGGGTCATCACCTGAGGCAACATCAGCATTCTTGCTCGTTATTGCTTTATGTGCTTCAAGCGAGGTTTTAAATATCGTAATTTCAAATTTCAAGTAAATTAATGGCCAAACAACGTCGTATTTACAAGTGGAAGACTCTGAGTTAATCGCTGAGCCTGAAACTGTGCGTGAGAAGAGTACGTTCTCACTGCTGTGTGTGTGTGTGCACTTGGGCCCTGTCCCAAATGGCACACTTCATGTGCACTTTCGGTCTTGCGGACTTACAATGGCCACTGCGTGCATGTGTCCGTTAAGTCCACGAGACCGTAGGGTGTCCCATTCGTCATTTTAGCGTTCAGAAGGGTGCTCGCAAGCTTACGTGCAGGAAAGCACGCGCATACAGTAGCCAAGTTTCCATTCAGTTGTGAGCTGTTTTGTTATCGACAAAGAGAATATGCGTAAAAAAAAACTTTGCGAAATTTGCTGTGTCCAGTCTGTTTCCATCCAACTGGCCTTTTACCGATAAAATGGTGTGCGTGATGACGTCATCCCTAAAAAAACGAATTGTCGCATAAGTTTTGGTGTACTGCAAGAAAAATTGCCCTTGAGCTGTTTCCATACATAATTTCACCTATTGCACAAATTATATAGGCTAGTAGCCTTTCTGTTCCTCATCCTTTTGAAGCAAAACTTTATTATATAGGCTATTATTAAATTGTATACATAAAATGATTTTTATTAACAAGTGTCATGAGTTTTTTTTTTGTACTTTATGTAGACTACTTAGAGCAATACTACTTGATCCTCAAGCAATATTCATAAACGGGTGCAGTTGTATTATTATTATTTTTATTTTTTTTTAAACATTTATTAGACTGTATTGAAAATAGGGATGTTCATTTCGGGTATTTCTCCTAACCGGAAACCTATGCTCTTTAAGCGATTATTAACCGTTAACCGACAAGATTATATTACATTAGAAGTAAATTAAATTAGAATCAATACGTGGCTGTGACCCATTAAAAATACCAAAATGTGTATATATATATAAAAGGAATAAATAGGCCTATGTGCAAAATATATTTTTTACTTAAGTAATAAATTAACAAAAAAGGAAAAAAAAAACTGTGCAACAAGTAGTAGCCTATATGCTACTTTCGTTTCAGTTTCGGTTCATTTTTGTGATGCACTCCAGAAACAACTTAAGAAAGCAGCATCCTGTGTGTTTCCTTTTGTTATTTATTTATTTATTTATTTATTTTTTTACAAAAGCACAATGTTTTGTTTTTATTGTGAATGTACACAAATAAAATAAATATTTATTATAATTTTATTTGTCCCTACCACTTTTTGAAAGTAATTGAAAAAATATATTGCGGAAGGTAGGCTATGTATTAAAGGGAAAACAAGATCAACAAATCATTCTTCATAATCTAATTAGGATGATAAAAAAAAAACAAATTTGACTCCTTATGCATGCATAACTCGTGCAGTGCAATGACTACGTGATTTGCAGCTGTCGCACTTTTCGTAATGTCATTAGGCTATAGCATTTTATTT
>NW_015652158.1:10028-39821 GCF_001515625.1 Sinocyclocheilus rhinocerous
GTGTCCGTTAAGTCCACGAGACCGTAGGGTGTCCCATTCGTCATTTTAGCGTTCAGAAGGGTGCTCGCAAGCTTACGTGCAGGAAAGCACGCGCATACAGTAGCCAAGTTTCCATTCAGTTTTTGAGCTGTTTTGTTATCGATAAAGAGAATATGCGTTAAAAAAAACTTTGAAACTTTGAAATTTGCTGTGTCCAGTCTGTTTCCATCCAACTGGCCTTTTACCGATAAAATGGTGTGCGTGATGACGTCATCCCTAAAAAAACGAATTGTCGCATAAGTTTTGGTGTACTGCAAGAAAAATTGCCCTTGAGCTGTTTCCATACATAATTTCACCTATTGCACAAATTATATAGGCTAGTAGCCTGTTTTTTCATCCATTTGAAACAAAAACTTTATTATATAGCCTATTATTAAATTGTATAGGCCTACATACAATAATTTTTATTAACAAGTTTCATGAGGTTTTTTTTTTTTTTTGTATTTTGTTTTAGACTATGTGAGGGGTCCAGAGTGATTTTGCCAGCCCTTTTGCTCACTCTGGATAAGTACAGTTCTTGGAGAGAAGGGAGGGTTGTACCAATGATTCGCTCAGCAGTCCGGAGCAATATTCATAAGCAGGTGCAGTTGTATTATTATTATTTTTCTGATTAACTTTTTTGTTAACTGCCTTGTTGACTGTATTGGAAATAGGAATGTTCATTTCGGTTATTTTATTTCTCCTAGCCGACAACCAACGGTCGTTAAGCCATTATTAACCGTTAACCGACAAGATTATGATAAATTACAATTAAATTTAATTTCAATTGATATGTGGCTGTGACCCATTAAAAATACCTAAATTTGTTTTCCTGGGATTAATTTTATACATGCTAAAAGCAGCATAAACAACAGAACGAGAGGATTCACATACTACTTTCGTTTCCATATAACTATAAACTACGATAAAAGTTAATCAACGTGCATTGATTAACAGCATGTTGTAGCGCAAAAAAAAAAACTAAAACAAAAAACACGTGCTCGTGCAGCCAACTGAGAAAGTTAATCGCAAAAGAGCGACCAGTGGGAAGAATGAGTCTGGCCTAAATTAGTTTTCCTGGGATTAATTTTATACATGCTAAAAGCAGCATAAACAACAGAACGAGAGGATTCACATGGTCACGCACCTGCAGCGCTTCTGCGAACGGAAAAAAACATAATAAAGCTATATATAAAAGAAATAAATAGGCCTATATGCGAAATATGTTTTTTCGAAATAATTAATAAATTGACAAAACGAAAGAAGAAAAAAAAACTGTGCAACAAGTAGCAGCCTGTATGCAGAATTTCGGTTCATTTTTGTGATGCGCTCTTGAGAAATCGGCATGCTGTTTTTTCCCTTTATTTTACAAAAGCACAATGTTTGTTTTTATTGTGGATGTACACAAATAAAATAAATATTTAGAATAGTTTTGAACAATGTCTTATTCTTATATGACCACAAATGAACGAGTATTGTAAGTTGTTTCCACTTTTATAATGAACAAAAAAAAATCAAGTGATCGTGCCGGCGCCTCACGCATGCAGTTAAGCATTACTAACTCGACAACTTTCATCTTCAGAACAAAATGAATATATTTTAACTTGCAACGCATTTTTTGAGAGGTATGTTTGAGAGGTAACTCATCCTTTTCTTACCATATATAAAATAATTTTAGAAACAATAATACGAATATGATTTAATGCGCTTTTGAACTACAGAGAAACGGTGCTTTAACGTGAGCAACACCACGAACACGGACGCTGCCTATAGGCTAATTCTGTCATGTGACACCATATTTATTTGCGTTAAAGCCCCTTTTCTCGACAAAAAATATGACCACAAATGAACGAGTATTGTAAGTTGTTTCCACTTTTATAATGAACTAAAAAAAATCAAGTGATCGTGCCAGTGCCTCACGCACGCAGTTAAGCATTACTAACTCGACAACTTTCATCTTCAGAACAAAATGAATATATTTTAACTTGCAACGCATTTTTTGAGAGGTATGTTTGAGAGGTAACTCATCCTTTTCTTACCATATATAAAATAATTTTAGAAACAATAATACGAATATGGTTTAATGCGCTTTTGAACTACAGAGAAACGGTGCTTTAACGTGAGCAACACCACGAACACGGACGCTGCCTATAGGCTAATTCTGTCATGTGACACCACATTTATTTGTGTTAAAGCCCCTTTTCTCAACAAAAAGTGTTTCCAAACAATTTTTTGCGACATTTGAAGTATCGATATAGAATTTATGCGCTAAAGTTAAACGGATAAAAATTGTGTCGACACATGAGAAATTTTATCGATGAATGGCATTTCCATCAGCTATATCGGTACAAATTTTGAAGCGCTAAATATTTTTTCGCAAAAAATCCTTGGATGGAAACCTGGCTATTGTGGAGCTTCTTTTACTTAATGCTAAAAGCCGCTTTGAGCGGTGAGTAAATTTCAACTAAATAGCCAAACACAGGTGTTCAAGAAATCAACAGATATGTCTGTAATTGGCTACATTGCTCAACGCTACAAAGTAATAACAGAACGCAAACACTAATATGCACTAGAGAGTTTACCAAGTCTGTTTCACCAATATCTTATTATTACAGTTTAAACTGATGCTGCCCTTGCTTTCTTTTGAGGGTGCTTTTCAATGCATGAGAGCGTGAGAACGGTGCCAATTGTGTGAGTCTCAAACTGAATGCATGAGAGTTGGCAGCCCTGTTCAAATACCCACTCAGCCCAGATCTTAACCACTAGCTAAACCAAGAAACTATATATGGATAAATCTAATGTCCAAATCACATCGAAAACTGCATGCTGTATCATAATTCAGAGCTATTTTATGCGGACAGTCATTTTAACATTAAAAAGATGACTCATTAAAATACTTAATGTTATTTTTGAAATAATTTATAGACTACTGTTTGTACATTAATACAGAGTGAGGAAAATATGCCATGTCAATATTTGGTGCATGTCTGTTCTTGTCTGTGGTGGGTTTTATAGTTTGAACACAAATTGTAGTTTTCTGGGGACCAGACGAATTCAAAATAAAATAAAACAAAATTTTAATAAATAAACATAAATTAATAAATAAATGTAAGAGAAAAAGGGAAATTACATTACACATATACAGGGTGATCAAGCATTTACACTAAATATTACACCACACTGGGTTGTTCTTCATTGCATTGTTTTCAACAGACATCCGCTTGTGTTGGTTTTGCGAGGTCATTGTCATGGAACTTCCTGTAGTTTATCACTGTAAGAGCTGTGCGCAAAAATAGACTAACATTGTGTGTAATAAAAATGTCTAATATAGTGCAATGTTCACTGAGGTACAGTAAATAACAACATATATGTTTCACAGGACAAATATCTCAAATGTGTCTAGATTCTTAAGTATGCGATGGTGATCATCAGACAAATATGCCTCCCAAGACATTCAGGGTATAATATGTTGCAAGTGTTGCACTCTAGCATGAATTTCTACATAAGCTGGTCATAAAATGTAATCTGATCTTCAACTAGGTGACAATAACAGACAAACAATACACAGACATTAATGTGTTTTCATGTTTTTTTTTTTTTTTAATTGAGCATACCAAACATTTGCAGTGCAATGTAGAAAAACATTGAGTCCAAGACTTGCAGTCATTTCTGAGAAGTCTCTGTTAGTGTGTCTATGATTTGTAAAACACTAAATAAGAAGAGTGGTGACTTCCAGACATCCCAAGAATATAGCTGAACTGAAACAGACCTCTTGATCATGCAGGTTTTTGGTAATGGAAATATTTGGTCAATCAAGGTCCGTTTTTCCACCCTGTACAGTGAAGACATGAAAGCAACATTGTGTGTTATTTGTTTCAACAGACTGCATTTGTTTTTGTGACAGATTTTATGTAGATATTAAAGTATGACAAGACAATAGATACATTAATGTATATTAGATTAACATGTTTGGCTATAACACCTCAGACTTGCTGAAAAAAATCAGAAGTGTTTCTTTTCCCCGAATGGGAGTCTATGGCAGCCATATTAATGGAACATAGGAAAATGATGAAAATTGGCACACTTATTAAGGTGGTTCTCAATAGAACCCTGACCAACTTTGGGGTCCCTAGGACCAACTCTACAGCGCCACCACCAGTTCAAAATTAACATTTCAAACAATTATAACTTTTGAAACATTTGTCCTAGAAAAAAAATAAATAGTTCATCTGATTTCACTCATGCTGATAACATTCAACTTTATCTTACATTAAGACTCCACTGATTACAGTAGCCGCCACTTTGGAAAGTACAGTATTCCATTTTTCACTCCTCCTTCAAAATGTGTCCAATTCTTATGAAAATTGTCTCAGATGATCTTTGGACCAAGCTGTACAGAAATGACTCACAAACTTACCGCTGCTGACCCAAATTTGGTTCAGAGGCTGTATCTCAGCTAAACTTTGATCAATCATAATAAAGCTTGGTAGTACGCTTCATAAGCACCATGATTTGAGGATACACGAGAAAATGAAAACTTATAACTTTTGAACAGTTAGTCAGACAATTATGCTCTCCTCCTACAAATTTAGTCCAATTTTGTCCAAAGTCTCATCAGATGATCTTTGAACCGAGCCGCACAGAAAAGACTGAACATATTTTTGATATTCTCTACGGTTCTTGAGAAATACGTCTCCGAAGCTGACCGTGCCTGTGTTTGCTGACGTATGCTAGCTAGCTTAGCATGCTAAGCAGTTGCTATACTTTCTAATGAGACCCTTCAGCTCTCAGGTTAACCGTAAGCTATGTTAGCATAAGTTATCTTAGCACGCTAAATGGGTCAACATGCTAAGTAATGCATTTGTGTGATCATTCTCACACTGAAAGCTCTCCTCCGCAGCATGTTGAATGTACGTCAACTGAGTGACGCACTCTGTTAAACCACTGGCCCTGAACCTTTCAGGTCATGGGTTCGAATCCAGTGTAGCACATGCCCAGACCGCAAGAGGTACTGCGGCCAGAACTGGTGTAAAATTTGCTTCTGTTCCAGACATTGTGTTTTCAGCGTGCGTTCATCCTCTTGAATCAGAAATGTGTTTTATGTCCGTTCTCATCTGAACCTCTCTTCATTTTCAGTTCATTCTCACCTGTACTTTTGAACCACTCTGTTTTTGCTCTGCATTAAGCTTGCTGTATCTTTAGCGCATTGCTGCTGTCAGCTATTCTTAATTTTTGTTTTTGTGTAGAGAGTTCATCTCTGGAATGATTTGGCTGTTTAGCCTTGAACGTATTTCCAGCTATTTTGCCGTGCACCAAAATAACTCCTCTGATTGAGGCGGGTCAGATCCAAGCGTCTTTCACAATCCTGTTGTGTGATAAACCTCTTTTTTTCCCTTTGTTTTTTTAACCAGGCGCTCATAATGTAAAATTTTGCAAGAGTATCTCACTAAATGTCATTGCCCTGATTTAGGAGTTTACAGGAATGATTCTGTAAGTAGGAGACAGAAACCTCAACGCAGTATCAGCGGTCGAAAAAACATTATGGTCAACTACGACTTGCATAGTATTCACTTCTTTTTAGTCATATAATGGCCCTGATGTGACAGCCAGTCATAACTTCACTTATAAATGTGATTTCCCAATATTGCTCACTCTTAATTCAGCATATGTTTATATCAAAATAAATCCAGAATAAGTCATGTAAACATGAACAGGAAGTCAGTTTATGTCAGAGCACCTCATTTAACATCCATTCAAACAGAACGTCCTCTGATCTTCTTGACTCTGCATACTTGAGTGCATACAAAAAAAACAAAAACAAAAAAAAACCACTGAAACTCTCCACACCCCTTCCTTCCTCTCTTTTTTTAACATTTATTTTGCATTCAAGAATGATAGTAGCTGATCGGGAGATTTTCGTTTTTCTGCTACAGATGCTTCTCTGAGTATTTTGTATGATGGAACGAGTTTTCTGATTCACAGGCACCTATCTCCACATGTATTTAGTGACTACATACTAGTCATAATAGGTAAAGTGTATTTGCCTTGTTAGACCATATCCATTTTGTCTAATATCCAAAAGCATTTTAACAGCAGGTTTGTCTATTAGCCAAAACCAGTGTTTTTTCTGGTACCCAAAACCATGTGGGTCAGAGACAAGGCATCCCGTTTTGCTGTCTGCATCAAATTTACAAAAGTGGTTTTATATACACTAAAAGCACATTAAATTCAGATAGTGTCTACTTCAGTGTTTCAAATAACTTTCGTGAAACTAAAATGTCAAAATATATGGGTTAAATTATTTGCATCGTCATTCAGTGTAACAGGTGTATTAATGCAAAAAGGAAACAATACATACTTTGACCTGTACTTATTAAAATGTATAAAAGAATAAGTGATCATACTAAATTTTATTATATTTTAAATGACTAAAATATAATCGTTTAAAACCTGGTGTGAAGGATAGTGGCAAAGATTGGTTACGATTTAAAATCACAATTAATTAGTTTTTGGGGACTGCACTGTGATCCTTAAATAGTCTTTTAATGCCATCTAATGATCTATATATATATATAATATATCTTATAAATATTCTTGTCATGATTTTTTTTTTAATATGTAAATTCATTGGCATTTCTTCTGTAAATCATTGTAAAAATGAATGATAGTCATTACTCATTTAGTCATTATTTACTTTACTATCATTTTTACTCAGAAAAAGTAAATAAATAAATTAAATTAAACAGAACACACATTTTATGTACAGAAAAGAAAAATCTGAGTTTAACTTTTGTTTTAATGCTTGAAAACCCCTTTTCATCTTAAGAAGCAGGAGACAAAGTAATGATGATAAAAAATGAGTTTATTGAATAATCTTAGAATAATCGGATCGCCCTTCATTATATAGTTGACTCTAGTTCTTAATCTATGTAATTGTAATACAACAGCTATAGCAAGAATATGGCATTGAAATTTTACTTCACAGAAATGTTATAACTTAAGACTGTTCTGTACTAGATGTTTGAAACCAACATAAGAAACACTTATAGACAAAACATTTGTATAATAAAACCCTTGTGACAACTAGCCCCAGTCTCTCCCTATATACTCAGCAAGACAGGCCTTCAGGCAGGAAGTGCATGCCATTCAGTGCATTTCTTTTTCACAAGGGTTTTTAGTTAGATTTGACAAAAGTGACTGCACTCATTGAGGTTTCCCTTTTCAACTCTCACAGTCATGTACATATTCTGATGAAACTGTGATTAAAATACTTAAAGGGATAGTTCACCTAAAATAAAATTCACCTAAAATTCTTCTTGATGGGAAAAAAAAAAAATGCAGCTTTGGAGTGAATAGACGACAAAGTCTTCAGGCTGACCTATAGTTGTTAGTGGAAACATTTGGAGGATAAATGCTGCTCTCCAGTAGCTGTTTCCTGTATATATATAAAAAAGCACTTACTCACTCTATTGTGCAGCGTTATCATTTAAGGTTGTTTGTCTTAATGTCTTACACTCGTTAGTATTCTTCTGACCACGGCTTGCATCTGCAGTCTTTTTAAGTCATTATTCATCCATAATCATTATCTTTATGGATTAAACATTGTCTTACTGTATCAAATAATGTAATATTTATTCAGTCATGCTTTCGGTGCCAGAGCTGGAAATGCTCCCCCCGCTGTCAGTGTTTTTCCCATCACAGTTGATTTTGGCAGGAACACTTGAGACGTTAAGGCACATTTTGGATAAAGCTGCTTTGAAGACATTTTACGAAAAGCGCTATACAAATGAAATGCACAATATCCATATCATGCATATTTTACTTAATGCATGATAAATTGTGCATAATGCAAGAGTCATTTAATAGCTCCCAGTGGAATATCAGTGAAATGAACCAGGAACTGCTCCGAATTAAATGGATCTATTCGTTTTAAACTTTTAGTGAAAGCACTGAAATCTTAAAGCGTCTTAATGGGTGACTGAGCCCCCAGAGGAAGACAGATTTCATCTGGTAGGAAACTGTCATTAGCCAGCAGCTTGTTAAACCAGTGCAGAACTGTGAGATATTTGTCTCTGATTGAAATTCTGCTGACCTCGTGTGATCAGAAAGGAGAACTGCATCATTTGCAAGATGTAAGATGTCTTAAGTACTGCGGAAACGCATTTTTAAAATATATTGTCATCTGCTGTTACTCCCTTTGCTTTGAAAAATTGTTCGTTTATATCTCTGGACAAAAATAGTCATTCGTTAATTCAATTCAGATCAATTCAGTTCAACATTTTTAATGACTTTTACTTTTAGAATTAAGGCAAGACACAACTGGTGAATAGGGTAAACATTTTAACAAATATATATTACCGTATTTACACCAGTTGATTAATCACAGTACATTAAGACTGTATTACAAATTTTCTGAAATGTTATGTTTAAATATGCATTATCTAATTAAATATGCACTAATTTCCAAACATTTCCAGAACAAAAGTCTTATTTCATTTTGTTGACATATTAAAACAAATAAATAAAAATATAAAGGTTTTTGCAGAGAGGATTTTGGATCTCTATTTTTTTATCATTTTTATCACTCCAAAAAAAAAAAAAAAAAAAAAAAATCCATCAGCAGCCAAAAATAAATAAAATAAAAACAAATAAAATAAAATAAAATAAAATAAAACAAATAAACAAACCATTTTTTTGTATAACCCTTCGTAATAAATAGGAACTGATTTTGAGAAAATAACCTTTAAAGATATGTATTGTAATTGAAATATATAGATGCAAATAGATAAAGTGCAACGAAACACACTTAAATGTGTATTTTGGATCTTTTATTTCCACTAGTCTGAAAGAAGACAAATTATGGAATCAAATTAGCCCAAAATTGACCAATGCATGGGGGAAAAGGGGGCTTTGTCTGTAATGTCCTGCCTTAATTGAGCTTAAAAAGAATATTATGACTTTCCCAACCTTGTGCATATCCTATACAGAGCCTTTTTTTTGTATATTAACCACAAGGTGGCAGTAGCTCCAAACTAAGTCTGTGGCATGAGTTGCCCTTGGAAGCCCTTTTACTGAGACAGAGTAGATATTACAGCTTAAAAAAAACACAAGAACAACTAAAAGCAAACGCCAGAGTGTTTTGGGTGTTAAAATGGAGGGATTGCTGTAGTGGTTGTCAGACTGTGGTGATCATAAACAGATTCAGGTGTCCAGATGAATACAGGCTTCTCAGCTGCATGTGTGGAGCCAGCAGTGTCTGGTAAGCTGCTCGAAGACCTACCGCTCTGCAATAGACTTGCAAATCACTCCTCCCTTCTGCCACTGCATTAGCATACAGATGTTGTTAAGAAAAGGAGAGTGGCCTCACAAAGGAGCCCTGATGTGAGAAATGCTCCTGCATTTCATTTACTGCCCAGCCTTGTCTCAATAAAAGGCAGCGAGACCTTTGGCTATTGTCCATGACCGTGTGTGACAGTGGGATGTTTCTTAGTCTTCCATGCACGAATGTTGGAACAATGAGCAAAGCAACACACAAAAGCCTTCATCTGTTCCCTTGTCCTTTGTGTGTGTTTTCAGCTTGAATAATTAAAAGAGCTGTCAAGTATGCATTTGTCTCTCTTTCTAGAAGGCAGATGGAAGGAGTAGCATTCAACCGTGTTTGTGTTGTGTTTAAAATTAAATGCGAGCGGAGGGCTTCACATGCAACTACTTGTAATAAGCAATGCTTGAGAAGTTTCACCAGAAGTGAGTAAATAGCCACACACTGACATTCAATAGCACTTTAGAAGAGAAGCAAAGGAATGAGGCAAAAGATCTTTTTTGTTCCCTTCCAACTTTATTTTCAAACAATATATTATAATGAAAACGGGCATTGCCATCCCATGGAATGTAAACAGTTCATTTAAATTATATAGAAACAAACATGAAACGAAAGCACAACACAATATACTGTTTTCCCACTTCGAAAAAACGAAATAAATAAGTTTTAAGTTAACAAAAGGCAAAAGCGTGTCTTGTCACATCAGGCAAAAAGATGAGAAACAACAACAACGAAACTCAACCTACGAACATCAGAACTCACAGTTCATGTTATTATTTGCAAATGACAAGTTTCGCCTCTTAGAGTGCAAAAGACGAAGGCCGCGGTATTACTTGACTTCTTTCTGGTGCATTGTCACTTTCACATTCTTGCATATGAACATCTTTGACTCTTCCTTGTGGATATCTCTGACTGCTATTACTTACAGAGAACGTGGAGTGTGTGTCGATAGCACTTTAAAAGGATCCTGAGATTCCATCTTTAAGACTCTGTGCAGCTGGGTTTCATTAATTAAAGCTAAGAGATATAGCTCGTGCAAAGCAGACAAACGGGCTCAAAGAAACAAACAAAAAGCCTTATCTACATTGTTCCTTCTTCGAAATGCATATTACAACAAAAGCAATAAATAGGTTTTTAGAAAGGACTATGGTTAAAACTACTCAGTCCATTTAAAAATGCCTTAACTAAAGGCTACAGTATGTTCAGGGAGCGGGTTAGACGTTACACTAGATGTATATACTCTAAGTTGCTCGGCTTTGGTTAGACTACAGATGGGCGGCTTGGGAAGGTTGGTCCTGCAGACAAAACACCGCAGAACAATTCCCGAAACACATAAACCTAAAGTGAAGTTCCCACTGCAGCTTCAGACTGGTATACAACAGTATACATTGCGTTCATCACATTTGCAGAGAAACGTCTGCTTGGGCGAGCATGCAATATGCACAGGTAATGGTTTCTAGTCGTCTGAGACAGACAGGCGGCTGAAGATGGGCAGTCGTCGGCCGTCGATGCCAGGAGAGTCGCAGCCGCTCAGACTGCTGGAGCTGGTGTAGCCATCCTGATCGGAGAGAGAGTCCGCGGAGGCGCTTCGCTGCAGGCCCGTAAGCGCATACGCCAGGTTCTGCACGCTCTCCGAGTCGCTGATGGCGTAGAAGCTCCCGCTGGCACCCAGATCTGCAAAGGGGTGGCTGTGCTTCAAAGTCCCCAAAGGGGACAGCAGGTCGGGACTCCCGGTGGACGGCGGCGGAGACACGGATGAAGATCTGGAGAAGGCCAGGGCGTCCGGAACGGCGTGGAAACCGCAGAGGGTTTGAGTTTGCGAGGAAAAGCCGCTGAAGCTGACGCTCTGGCGGAGCTGCGGTCGCGCTCGGATGCTCTTTGTGCTCTCCGAAAGCCCGTTCTGCTCGTCTGCGTTGTGTATGAAGTGACACCGAGCGCCGTAGGGGCAGAAGCCGATGGTGTGAAAGGTGCGACACGGCTCGGTCTTGTACTTCGGGTGTCTGTTGAGGCCTCTCAGCTCCTCCATCCCGTGAGCGAACTGGCATTTGGCGCCGTATTTGCAAGTGCCGCTTTCCTCGTAGGTGCGGCAGAGCTCTGTCTTGTAGCGGGCGGACATCGGCGCTGTAGAGGTCGTTCCGAGTGCCTTCGGGCAGGTCAAGGAGCTGTTGCTGATGCTGAGACCCGGCGGCGGCGGAAGAGGGCTGGCCGTCACATGGCCCTCGATCATGCTCACGGACCGGTCTACTCTGAAGGGGATCTGGCTCAGGGAGGAACACGGCAGCTGCTGCTTCATCTCGTGGCTCCAGTGCTGGTTGATGGCTGGCAGAGGCCAGGGGCTGCTGTCGTTGCTGTTGAATTTAGAGTTGGGAAGAGTCACGGGGCACAGGGAATGCCTGCGCTGGAATCCCACCACACGCTGCTTCTGTGTGGCTTCTGTCAGATCAATACCGCGGAAACTCTGGGAACGGAGAAAGAGAGAGACCTCAGTATACTGTGTGGTGCGCAAGTTTCAATGAAGCAAGAAAGCAACTCTAGAAATGCATGTGAAACACAAATACACTCTTAAAAATAATTGATCGGCATCACTGAACCTTGAACATCCATGGAACCTTTCAAATGCAGAAAATGTTCTTTGTAGTCGAAAAAGGTTCTTTAGATTTTTAAAATGTTCTTCAAAATGGTTCTTTTAGGAACTGTTCACTGAAAGGTTCTTTTGGGAACCAAAAATGGTTCTTCTATGGCATCACTGCAAAAACACCCTTTATTTTTAAGAGTGTAGTATTCTGAAGTTAGTGGGATCCAAAACAACAGTTTTTTTGGACTCCATTGGCATGCATTGCATGTACAAAAAAAGAATATTTGAAGAAGGTCACAAAGGATTGGAACAATATTGACTGGGTTTCCATTTTTTTGAGTGAGCTATTCCTTTAAATCGATTTGATTCTTGTTTAAATGCATGAGCAGGGTGCATGCACAAGTTTCAAAAAACAAAACTCATATTCTTACCTTGCAGAATTCATCATCCAACTCGAGGAAGGGCGTGAGGAAATTTGATGGCATTTTCAAGATGCCTGGCTGTGATTCTTTATGTGCAGTTAAGGATGTGTTGAACTGCTCAACAACTGATGTCAAGCTCTGCTTCTGTTACAACCCCACTGTTGGAATCTCACTTTATAAGCAGAAACTTCTAACCCCGCCCACCTTTTGAAGAGGCGTGTTTTAGTGCCGGGTTCACACCCCCTCAAGAGTGAGGAAAGTTTACTTGTGACCTGTCTAGGGTTTCACAAAAGAGCAAGCACACACTTTAATACAACTCGGATGAACTCTAACTCGTTATAAAATAGCTAAATGAAGAAAGCCTATTTCTAAAATAGCTCTAAACAGGGCTAACTGCATGTGTGCGTGTTTTCTAAAAAAAGTTTTACTGCAAAACAAACATATTTTTGCTTCAGCATTTCCCATTTTCATTTAAAGTTGATGTACTAAAATAAATAAACCTGAAATAAAAAATAAAGTATCAATATAAATATATATAAAAAACTAATAAACATGACAAAATCACAAAAAATTCAACTATAAATTAAAACGGAAAATATAAAAACAAAAACAAATAACAACTATAATAGTATTTTATGGATACAAAAATAACATTAGCAACTTATAATTACTTTTTCGACCTATACTTACATAACCATTCGCATCAGAGCTATAGTTTTGAGAATAACATGCTTTATCAGCCTTGAATGAACTCAAACTAGCCATTAATTTGAGCCCTCCCAAAAACTAGAAGCTCCTTCGGTATTTTGCATTACATCACAACTTCAACATTTATGCAAATAGTTAAACTCATATAATGGTAAATCTCACAGAAAAGGCTTTGCTTCTGGTTAATGTAAGGTTCTGTGTGTGACACACTGAGATGGATATTAGCAAACACAGTTATCTCTCCTCTATTTGTGCTATTCAGCTGTAAATGACTCCTAACCTGAGGCCATTTTCACTTCCGTTATTATGTCATTGTGAGAAACCTCACCATACTTGATGGGGCAAATCAAGTGGGCGATCGTAGCCCAAAATCACCCTCACAGGATCCGGAGTCCCTGGGAAACCCCTGAGTATCGTAATTAATTACAGAGATCCAAGAGTGTTCAGCTGCATTAAACGGATTAGTCATCTGTACATAATAGTCCATTATCACCAATTTTGAGTCAATGATTTACAGTAGCAAGGTTTAGTTTTACAGCATACTTGAATCAGTTGGGTTTCTTTGGTTTATTAGAAGCAGATTGTAAGTCTGATCCTGCTATCAGAAGATGATTTACTCAAACCTGCATGTTTTTTTTTTTCGAAAGTCATTGGGGTCCAGTGCTGTTTTAGACCCCATTAACTTTCAATGCCAGGACAAAGACAGTGAGCATTTATACATTTTAACTCACTCTAAAAAATGCAGGGTTGTTTCAACCCAACTTTGGGTCAAATATGGACTAACCCAACTTTTGGGTTAAAAATGTAATGTAAAAATTTAACCCAACGGTTGGGTTAGTCCATATTTGACCCAATGTTGGGTTTAAACAACCCAGCATTTTTTAGAGTGATAGTTATCCAGTCTAGTATTGTGTCATTAGTTGGACATTTTCAATTGGCTTTACCTTCTTCACCATTCTTACATTTACACTGGACCATGCAAAAAAACCACACCACATCAACTCCTGTGAAACAAGACACTTCAAATATTAGCAAAGCTGAGGTCTGGTCAAAAGACACCACTGTCCCTTTAACACACAATGAAGTCTTATCACAGAGTGGAGCGTCAACACCTCATACAATCCAGCTATGAGAATGATAGTGCAATGCAAACAGGCCGCTATCCCTGAGAGGACTTGTTCTTTTGTGACTGATAAAGACTGGAGAAGTTACATTTGGGCAGGGAGAAGCACAACTGAACGCAAAGGTTTTATTTGTTTGCGACAAAGTGCAAGTAAGCCAGATTAAAGCCCGTGCACCGAATGCAGGAGAGGCCTATTGTCTTTGTACATAAAAGCAGTGTGACAACACTACTAGATGTGGGATGGACTTTGAAAGCACTGTTTTAGACACTAGGCACTAATGCAGCACATTCTCTTGTTTTTTATTCTAAACTCAAACTCTCAGTGTTTGTGCCGATTTAATTGCAGGTATTGTGCTCAGCAGGCCTGAATAACTTCTTTTGAGACTCAAGTCAAAAGGCAAAAAAAAAAGAGCAGAAAGAGGAGATTGCACAACGATGGGCTTCTTCTATTGTGCTTAGAAAAGGACAATTACACCACATAAAGGCCTCCTGGAGACCTGGGATGGGTGATGTGTTCTTTCTTGGGTAAGCAATGCTGGCTTGGTCAGCATGGAGATCATGCATATATGAATACAGATAGATGGATAAATAGATAGACTACCATTCAAAAGTTTGGATTTAAAAAAAAAAATGTTGGGAGATAATGTGTTGTGTTCATGAAGCCTGCATTTATTTGATTAAAAATACAATAAAATCAGTAGAAACTGTGAAATATTATTACAATTTAAAATAAGTGTCCTCTATGTGAATATCTGTTAAACTGTAATTTATTTCTGTGATCAAAGCTGTATTTTCAGCATCATTACTCCAGTCTTCAGTCACATGTTCCTTCAGAAATCAGTCTAAATGTTGATTTGCTGTTCAAGAAACATTTCTGATTATTATCAATGTTGAAAACAGTTGTGCTGCCAAAAAAAAAAAACTTTTTATGAATAGACAGTTCAAAAGAACAACATTGATTTAAAAAAAAAAATGAAATAAAAATCATAAATGTTAGAATATGACATATTAGAATGATTTCTGAAGGATCATGTGACACTGAAGACTGAAGGCTTATATTTACACATGGCAACAGCTCATATTTTATTTCCTTTTAATTAGTTGTTATCTTATAGCTATTAACGAGGCCTAAGTGAATTAACGACAGCGTCTGTGAAGTACTGAACCCTTGCCAGACAGAAAGGAGAAATCTGCTCAGTTTTTTCTCCTTCGACAGGAAGGAATGTGCAAGTCACTGCATGGGCTACTTATAGACGCCTTACATAACGCAGAAAAACAAGTGGGTTATCGCCACCCACCCTCCAGCCGTTTAGGAGGTTAAACTGTAGCTGTGAGGTTTTGACCAGCTCTCTGCTGGCTCTCTGTTTGATATGCTGCTTCTCTGAGCCCCATTAACGCTAAATGATTCTGAGAACAGACGCACAAAGTCATCGTGATAGTTGTCTGTGGATGAGAACAGATAATGGCCCTCTCAGAAATGTGGTTTTGAAATAACATGTTTTAGGAGCCCTGTCTTGTAAACATGTCCATTGAGCTCCTCAAGAAATCATTAAATGATCATTTAGTAATCCAGAAATATAGGCTACAGGGAGACAGGGCTATTTGTCACACTTTTTACTCCAGTGAATATTTATCAAGGTGCGGTTGTTTCTTTATAGACACCTTAAAGTCTGAGAAAAAATGTTACAGTGGGGTAAGTTGTCACAGTGGAATAGTTTGAAACGAATGTACTTCGCAAAAAAAGAAGAGTTCTTGAATGTGCACTTAGGGTGTGTTTCATATCTTAAACGCACATTTTTTAAACTTTACTTGCAGACAATAAAATGCAACTTATAAAGATAGACACTTTCATGACTGTTTCTTAATACACTTACGTAGACTTTTAAAAAGTTACCTTTGTAATAATAATAAAAATGAATAAATAAAAATACAATTTTTTAATTATCTTTTGTTGTGCTTTAAAGAAGTTATACGGTTTCCAGGGGTTTTGGATGGTTAGAGTTTTACTTTAAAGTACATTTTAAATCATTATGTTTTAATAATATATTGGCATGCTTTAAGTAAGTACACTTATTTTGATGTGTTGACTGACATACTAAAGCACATATAGAGTACTTGATTATTTGACCTGTTTTTTTGATGTTACATTTAGAGTTAATGTATTTTAATTGTGTAATTACAAATGCATTTTTGACATACAGTATATGATGACATAAATATGATGGACTGAAGTCCTACTTAAGTGGGTCATAAAAGCACTCGTAAGTTCAACTAAATGCATTTAATATAAATTTAAACTATAATACATTTTAAATAATTTATAATACATTTAATTGGAAATAATATGTAATTAGGTGTCTGAAATCATTACTCCGTTCATACTTAAGTATATTCTTTAAACGTATATTATTTCTGTAATAATATGCTTCACAAATGTCTCCACAGTATCCTGATGTTTCTCTCATACTTAATTGTTGAATGTGCACTTGTAGTGTACTTCAAATCTTTATATATTACAAACTGTACTTGCAGATAATGTAATATTGATGAAATAAAAGGCCACTTAAGTGACTTAAAGAGAGACACTTTCATGACCATGTTTCTTAACACACTTAGGTATGCTTTTAAAATGTGCACTTTATAATAATGTCAAAATAAAAGTTATATTAAAAAGTAAATTTTAAATAATTAGTATAATAAAAAAAAGTGTTTTACACTTATTTTGATGTGTTGACTAACATACTAAAGCACATGTAAAGTACTTTAGTTATGTAGGTATATTTTAATTTAATTGTAAATAACATGCAATTAAGTGTCACAATTCAGTTCACACTTAAGCATATTCTTTTAAAGTATGTTATTTTCATAATAATAAGTGCAATTCTTTTTCACAAGGGATGTTGGGACTTTTGAGGGAAGATGTGCATCTTGTGACATCTTGCCCCGATCTCCACAGTAGCAAACTGCTATTTAAAATTCACATGCATCGCTTCATAATGCTAAATATGCAAAACGGCTTGTTCCCAAACGTCTGCGTCTCAGCAGTATCTCGAAGTTTCTCTCATGTCAATTTGAACACGCATGAAAACACGTATTTTTAAACCTTGCTTGCTCATCCACGCACGAGCAGCAGATCTCCTTGATCGATATTCAGATGTACGGATAACTGGTTTCAGTACGTTTTCCTGTCAGTCAGCACATGTTCCCATCAGAAGAGAAGTTTCCTTCCCCCTCAAACTATCATCTGGGCTTTACAGCCGCTCTGACTTCACCCCCTCTGGAAATGGACCGGCCTGCTTTGTGTTTTCTCCACAAGAGCCCTTTTGTTGCAGGGCTCCATATGCCAGACAAGGGGCTCAAAGACTTGTAGCCCCAGCTCTGGCCGTAAACACGTCTGGCCTGGAGTGGGGGAAGGACGGTTATGGAGGGAGTGGACGCTTTCTTGCCGAGCTGCGGTGGTGTGAATGGGGTGTGGGTCAGTTGTAGGTCCAAATGTTGCTGAATCAATACGAGAAGCAGAGGGTCTATAGAAGAGCCCTGTGTGAGTGTGTAAGTCCTCTGTTCCGAACACGGTCCACGGAGCAGTTCCCACACACACACACACACACACACACAGACCACAGGGACATAACCACACACACATGTAACTTTTGGAGAAATCTCTCTTGTAAAATATTTCACAATTTCTCAGAGGTTCACTGTGTTTCGAAATTAATTTGAGAAGTTCTCCAGCACACTCAGGATTCATCACCCGAATAATAAAGAGGGTTTCCTGCTCGTCTCATTAGTAAGTGACTGTAATCCCGCTGAATAAAAGGCATCAAGCCATCTGGGTTTTGACTGGATCCACACATATGTAAATGTTTGTGTAGTTGCAAGCACTGATGGCTCTTCTTAACACACATTTCCCCTTTGTAAAGTGGAAAGACTGGAAGCAGATTGAATGAACATTTCCCAACTTAGAAAGGCAGAGCAGGAGAGTATCGCTGCATATAGAACAAAATGCAATGATAGGTATCTAATTTTTAGGGATGCATCGATATTAAAATTCGGTCCAATATTAATAAGCCAATAGTAATGTATTTTTGTATGTATATGTGTGTTAATATGTGGGTATGTATATTAACTATGAGAAATATAATAACATTCTCATAGCAAATATAAAAAAAATAATATTTAACATTTTTTTCACACACACACACACACACACACGCATGAATGTGTAAGATTTGTTGAATACAATTTATTCTTTATTAATTTATTTTTACAATATTAACATTGTAAACTATTTTATGTAAATTAAATTAATACATTTAATACTATGAATTAAATATTAATATATCATAACATTGGACAATATATTATATTATTATAATTACATTTTTATAAATTTAATAAATGTTTATAAAATTGAATTAACTTATTTGTATCCATCTGGGTTTTGACTGGATCCACACATATGTAAATGTTTGTGTAGTTGCAAGCACTGATGGCTCTTCTTAACACACATTTCCTGAGCTTCCTCTTACCTGCCCATTCACACCCTCTTTATTTCTAGTAGCGCATGCATTTCCATGTGTGAAGTGACTTGAATGGCTGTGAATGCTTTAGTGTTTACAGAGATGCTGCTCATTGTGCTGCTGTTTTGGGACAGTGGTTCGGGAGGGGAATCGGCATGTCCTCGCTAACTCATCTAAACTGTAACTTTTAGCAGCATCGGTGAGGGATTTGAACTAATGTTAATGTTAGAAACGAACAGTAGCTCGGCTCTCAATATTTTGAGTTTATGATTGATGGTGTCATATTTTAAGATGTAACTTTTGGCATTTTATTAGGTGTTGGAACCTATAGGGAAGCCCGGTTCTGTCACTGAAAAAAAAAAGAAAAAAAAAAGGTAATTGTGAATTTTTATCTCACAATTGCAAGATATAAACTTGCAATTGCAAGTTATAGTCAGAAATGTAAGATATAAACACGCAATTGTATGAAAATTGTCTTTTTTCCCCCTTTATAACTCATAATTGTGTTTATAGCTCACAATTCTGAGAAAAAAAGTCATAATTACGAGATGTAAACTTGCAATTGCGAGAAAAAAGTCAGAATTGTTTGATAAAAACTCACAAATCTGACTCTTTTTCTCAGAATTGCGTGATATAAACTTGCAATTGTGAGTTATAAAGTCAGAATTATGAGATATAAACTCTCAATTGTAAGAAAAGTATTTTTGAACTCACAATTGCATGTTTACATCTCACAATCCTGAGAAAAGAAGATTTGAGAAACCCGAGAAACTCGCAATTCTGACTTTATTTCTCCCAATCGTGCAGTTTGACTTTAAAACTAGCAATTGTGAGTTTATATTATGCAACTCTGAGGTAACAAAGTCAATTGTGAGATGTAAACTCGCTATTGCAAGAAAAAAAGTCAGAATTGCGTTTATGCATTTGAGTTTATATCTCGCAATTCTGACTTTATTGCTCATAATTTCACGTTTATATCATGCAATTCTGAGAAAAAAGTCAGAATTATGAGATTACAAGTCGCAATTATCTTGTTTTATTCTTTATGTCGTGTTGGAAACAGGCTTCCATTAGGAACCATACATATTGTATTCATAAATTAATGCATTTACAGTTCCCAAGTTTTTTTTAGTTTTTTTTACTATTTAGTTTAGCGTGCAATGCAATTTCAATTCACTCAAACATGGTTTTATTGACATTAAGTCTGTCACTAAACAACACAGCAGCACTCGATGCAGCGGTTGCTACGGGAGAACGCTGCAGCTGGTCAGGATGGTCATGTTGACCAGTGAAAAGGTGGACTTATTACGCTGGACAGAGTCCAAACAAAAGCTCCAGCAAACCCCCTTTATCTTTCCTCTGCTCTCAGCGAATTATCCCCTCTTCTCCTTTGTTTTCAGCCGCCTGTAACTCACTGATGCCCAAAATCCCTGCATGGATGTTGAGCGAGATGCTGGGACGCATGCAGGGATCTCTTGGGATTTCCTACATGTTTAGTGTTTCCACACTGACATACACTAACAGACTTTATGGACCTGCAATTGAAAGGATGGCTGGCAGTACAATGGTATGACTCTACAAATACCAGCAGTGATCTCCAATTAATCCACTTAGTTTTAATCTAATTCCTTGAAATTGTCACTACTAAAATAATCATGCAGTTCTAATTAAGCATTACTTAAATGTCACATTATATAGCTCAACTTCAGCTTCCTTACAGTTAAAATCCATAGGTTTTAATAACTCAGAATGAACAATTAAAGAAAGCTGTGTGGCATTCCCATAAGCGCTTGCATTTGAGCTTTTAATGATGTATGGTTTGTCAAAGCATAGCAACTTATGGGGATTTGTAATAGCCATTTATCTTCATGCAAATGTAAATATTACACAAAAGTGCACTGTACAAATGTTTAACATGCATACATTTTTGGGAATCATCAGATGTGTTCACTGGTTTACCCAGACTACATTTAAGGATCCCTTATATGCCATGTGAAATGAATGAATGAATGAATGAATGAATGAATTAAGTTAAAATAATAATAATAAAAAAAAACTATGTTTTTACCACAAATCAGAGTTCAGTCTGCTTGTAACTATGTAAGTAAATAAGCAAATAAAATCCGAGACAATTAAGTTTAGATAATTAAATGAAAAACAAACAAACAAAACAAAAAAACTGTGCTTTCATCACAGATCTGAGGTGAGCCTATTTGCAACTAGTTTATGTGACTTACAAACAAACAAACAAACAAATAAATAAATAAATAAATAAATAAATACAATAGCTTAACTGTGTTTGGAACAACATGAGGTGAAGTAAATGATGACTCAATTTCTATTAATCTTAACTGTCCTCAAGAGTAAAGTAGAGAGAGAAATGACTTTTAATTTGTTTATCACAAACAAATCCATCCTCACTTCCCTGAAACCCACATCACTCTCTGGACACACAGGCGGTTGTGCTCTGTTTGAAGGTTGTGACTGATGTGATGAAATGAGGATGATCTTAATAATACGTGATTTCCAGCATGTGATCACCAGCAGAAGGATTTAGTGAAGCACCTCTCCGTTCACATGAGTTTATGTGCCGTTGACAGAAACGTGATTAGCCATTTGGTGAGATGAACACAATGATCTCAAGACCAAAACTAGACTCCCAGAAGCAAGATCTTTTTTTATGTCTCTGGCCATCTGCTGCACAAGAGGTGCAGTGTAGTGAGGTGTCGTCTGTAACACACACACACACACACACGCACGCACGCACGCACGCACACACACACACACACACACACACGTGTCTGTTGGCAGGTCTGGCTGGTGAGGTGGTTTGTTGTGCTGTTAAAGACAGTCTTGACAGCTGGTACAGAGTTATTTTAAGGATAGAGCGCACGCACGCACGCACGCACACACACACACACACACACACGTGTCTGTTGGCAGGTCTGGCTGGTGAGGTGTTTTGTTGTGCTGTTAAAGACAGTCTTGACAGCTGGTACAGAGTTATTTTAAGGATAGAGGTGTGTGTGTGTGTGTGTGTGTGTGTGTGTGTGTTGGGCATTACCACTTCCTTTTTGACTCCACACACAGGAGGAAGATGGAATGGACATCAAATGGTCACATCCTGTTTCTAAGATCAGGGGGAAAAACAAATTGTCCAGAAGGTCACATTCTGTCTGTCTGGCACAAAGATAATTAGCTCATTCATACATTAATTTATTCATATATGAAAAAAAATGTAAATAAAAATCATAAATACATATGAGGTGACACTATATTACAAAAAAAAAAAAATAAATCCTGTAACTCAAAAATATTACATTACGCATTGACATGATTACAATTAATGTGCCACTAAACTGGGTTGCGTTTCCCAAAAGCATCATAAGCCTAAGTTGATCGTAGCTCCATTGGTTTCAATGGGTCTACAATGTACTTAAGTTTGCGATGCTTTTGGGAAATGCAGCCCTGGTATAGATGCTATTGAATTTTGATTGCTATATACAGTTGCGGTCAAATCTTTACATACACTTTGCAGTATCTGCAAAATGTTAATTATTTTACCAAAATAAGAGGGATCATACAAAATGTTATTTTTATTTATGCATGTATTTATTATTTATAGTACTGACCTGATGTACTTAATGCATTGTTTTTCTTTCTGGAGCATCAGTGAGCGTTTGAACCTTCTGTAATAGTTGCTTATGAGTCCCTCAGTTGTCCTCAGTGTGAAAAGATGCATCTCAAAATCATACAGTCATTGTTGGAAAGGGTTCAAATATGCAAAAGATGCTGGAAAACCAAAGGATTTGTGGGACCTGAAGGATTTCTCTGAAGAACAGCAGGCAGTTTAACTGTTCAGGACAAACAAGGGGCTCATGAACAACTATCTCTAAACAAAAACACACAGCTGTGGATCATTCAGGTAACAACACGGTATTAAAAATCAAGCGTATGCAAACTTTTGAACGGGGTCCTTTTTATTAATGCAACTATTATTTACTCTTGTAGACTATGTAAACATCTTTTATGTGAAATATCTTGTTCAGGTCAGTGCTAAATAAAATAAAAATAACATGCATTTTGTATGATCCCTCTTATTTTGGTAAAATAATGACAATTTTGCAGATACTGCAAAGTGTATGGAACATTTTGACCACAACATATAAATACAAATATGTTAAAATTAATTTAGAAAACCTGTGCAGTTCTGGAAGAATGTTTTATAGAGTGATGACACCCAACTGGAACTTTTCAGACCCATGGATCAGGCGTATGCCTGGTGCAAAACAGGCAGATCTTATAAGCAGAAGAACACCATTCCCATGGTCAAACATGGAGGTGGACCTGTCCTGTTATGGATGTGTTTTGCTGTTGCAGGAAGTGGAAATCTTGACTGTATGAAAGACATCATGGACTCTTTGAAGTATCAGGCCACTATGGTGAAGATTGTGATGCCTTCGGTGCAGAGACTGAAGCTGATGATCAATGGACTTTTTTTGCAGGACAGCCGTCCCAAAGGACACATATACATCTCCTTATGCTTGGTTCAGGGATCAGTCGTAGAAGGTTCTTGAGTGGCCTGATTAGTCTTCAGATATAAATCAGATTTAGGTGAAATTTGAAGAAAGCAGTGGCGACATGAAACCCAAAGATTATCAGTGATCTGGAAGCTTTTTCAAGCAAGGAAGGGGCCTCTTTTCTGGCTGATTAATTGAGATTAGTTAATCGGATACATGGTTGAATAACAGTGTTGGAATGGAACGTTTTGACCTTTTTACTAGAATGAGTAATGCCTGCACAAACATGAATCAAGATAGTACTGAGTACATCAAGTTATTGTGCCAATCTTGGCCTTCTCGTAACTCGGCTTGAGGAACTGGGGACGCTTGTTGACTGATCTGATAAAGGGAATAAATGTGATGCACAAAAGCTATATATCTCAGGAAGATAAGGCTCAATCAGTTCCTGTGTGACTGTGACGAATGAAAGCAGGATAAGTAGATCTGTGTGTGTTTGTATGTACAACAGAAAAAGTGAAAGCTAGTGAGAGAGAGAGAGTTGTGAAAGAGCGTCTGACTTCCCAAACCCTATAAATGGCACGGTTTGAATCCTGTGCGTGCTGATAAGTGCACACCAAATGTGTCTGATAAACTCGAGCACGCTCACAGCGCATGACTTCCGTTAGAAACACTAGCTGAAGCCTCCAGCCCATTGCTCATGTTAAACACTCTTTTGCACAGGCTTTTTAAGAGACCGCGTACATTTCCAGCCATTGTTTTCTAATCACTTGTTTCCATTCATCTCCTGTCCTCTTATTATTGTCTCATATTCAGATTGCCATCACCGCACCACAAAATGTAAGCAAGCGAATGCCATCTTCAAAACAGAGTAAGACAATAGATCTGCGTACTGTATTGCATGATAATCGCAAACCAACACTCTCACATTACAGCATTTGCATTTCTTCATTTGCAGTGGTCTTTATGCTAAGCAACCTAACAAATCAGGGAAAACACAAGCACTGCATCATAAGGAGACAAGTTGCAGTGCTGTGAAACACAAATGTAAAAGTAGAACATCAAAGTACAAATCATAAGTCAAATACTCGAAAGGGTAAGATTCTGACTTTATATCTCATAATTCTGACTTTGTTTCTCAGAATTCAGAATTGTGAGATAAAAAGTCAAAATTCTGAAATATAAACTAGCAATTCTGAAGATAAAGAATGAATTGCAACATATAAACTAAAAATTCTGAGAAAAAAAAAAAGTAAAAAATTCGAAGGAAAAAAGTCAGAATTGGAACACACACATATATATATATGTGTGTCAGAAACGCAAGAGATAAACTCAAATTGCGAGATATCAACGAGCAATAATTGAGAAGAAAAGTCAAATTCATGAGAAATAAGCCTGCAATGGCAAGGAAATGTCATAATTTTGAAATATATTCTGAAAAAAGACAGAATTGTGAGATACAAAGTAAGAATTGGAGGATATTAAGACATTTACTAGCAATTTTTGAAGAAAAGTCAAAATCATGATATAAACTTGCAATTTCAAGAAAATGTCATAATTGTGAGATATAAACTAACAATTCTGAAAAAGAAGTCACAACTCAGAAAAAAAAGTAAAAATTGGAGGCTATAAAGTCAGAGTTGTGAGACATAAACTCAGAATGGCGAGATATTTATAGAAAAGATGGAATTGTAAGATGTAAATTCGCAGTTGCAAGAAAGTCTGAATTGTGAAATACTTAATTCTGAGAAAAAATAGAATTGCGAGATATAAACTAACAATTCTGGGGGAAAAAAATCACAATTCTGAGAAAACAGTCAGAATTAGAATACATATAAAGTCAGAATTGAGAGATATAAAGTAAGAATTAGAGGGTATAAAGACAGAATTGTGAGATAAACTCCAATTGCGAGACATTTACTAGCAATTTTTGAAGAAAAGTCAAAATCATGATAAAAGCTTGCAATTTCAAGAAAATGTCTTAATTGTGAGATAAAATATAAAATAACAATTGTGAAAAAACTCAGAAAAAAAGTAAGAGTTGTTCAAAAGAGTCTTGCTGAGAAATTTTAACATGTTTATATCAGTCCACCTGAATAACAAATTAGTTTTATTTTGTTTGTACAAACATTTGAAGGTATCTTTATTGCCTCAAACTAAAGTTTGTTATTATCTGCCTCTACATTTGCATACTAGATTACATTTCAGGTCTCAGTTGGAAGGAAAAACAAGGCAAAAGGTGTTATTCCAGTTGTAAAATATAATTGTATGTGCCATTTTTGAACTTTCTTCCTGAGAGTTAAATCTATTCAGCTGTGTGCTTTTGAAAGTGTAATAGTCATGCCGCTGTAGCGTTTAATCACAGTAATGCACACACAGTGACTGTTCTCTCTGGTTTCAGCTGCAGTCTCCTACAGCGAGGTCTTGGGCTAATATCAACATCGACGGTAAATATTACATACCTTGAACAGCCACCTGAGGCCGGCATGAGTAAGTAATGTATGTTCACCTGGGCTTACGTCTGCAAATCCATGCTGTAAAAACAAACAGCAGCGGATCGGCTCTGAGATTTCAGCTCTGCTCACTGGAGTGACCTCATGTTTGTGTTTAAATATATCTTCTAATATGTATTTTCTTTTTATTCCCTGGCTGCAGAGTTCATTGCGCAGCTCGTTTCCGCAGTCTGTAATATCCAAACACAGCTTAGATGAGAAATCTACAGTTAGTGGAGAGACCAGTCATTCTGTGAGACTCTGTGTGATGGATGGCTATTAGGCCTTATTCAGATTCATTTTCTAAAGTCTGAACAGGAAATTCATTTCAAAGTGGTTTGGAATGTGATTAAAAGCAGATTTTTTTTCTATGTGTCAGGTGCTGCATCTTCATTAAAACATAGCATTTGCAATTTGCAATAAAATTGTTTTTAATTCCATTTAATTTTTTTCTGGACTCTGTTTTAATGGTTTAATTACATTTTAGTAATCAAAAAGCATGCATAATTAGCTGAAATCATAAAAATCACAAACATTTCACAATAGCTAATATGTTTATTAAAAATTTAACAAAAATTTACATTTTAGGGCCCCATGAAATGTTTAATTTTTTTCCGAAATTCAAAAAAAGTTAATTATTGATTATTAAGCATTAAGCATGCTAATAATAATAATAATAAAAATAATAATGATACATATTAGCAGTAGTAATGGTAATTTTACATTCTTTGTGAGAGGTGTTGTTAAAAAATGTTGATGTTACTTAATCTGTATGATTTGTGATATTAAAGACCTTGTGAATTAATTTTCCCTTCACATTATGATCAAATTTATTCACATTTTGCTCTGAAAACATAGCAGATTCCGTCTTTCACTTTTCTTTTGAGGTGAAGCATTGGCAGCATTAGCACAAGGGCTTGTTTGAGTTTGTGCAGCATTTCAATTTCATGTGTCAACGAGGATGTTAGATGACTGATGGCAAGTCGAAGCTATCAATCGTGATCAGACTCCTGAGATGTGTATCATTCAGTTTGACGTAAGTGACAGCTGATGTCGCTCAGTCTGCATTGGGATTTTACCCAGGATCTCCCAAGGGTCGTATCATATAATCTGACGAGAAACAATCGTAAGGACAGAAAAACGTTGCTTTGTGTACACCAGCTTCAAGCATTGACACCGAGAGAGTAGCTGTCAGTTTAAACACACACACACACACACACACAGAGATACACACACGAAAAACATTTTTTCAATCCGATCTTGAGAAAATGTATGAGGTGAGGTGAGGTGAGGTGACAATTTCATGAAATATGTATGGAATTTTTTTTTTTTAAATAAAAACTAGTCCACCCTTAAGTCCTCCCTTAAATCTAACCATCAGTGGGGTGTAAGCAGATCATATGAAAACATATGAATGAGATTGTACAAATTCATTTAAATTAGCCACATAAAATAAAGACAATGACTTTAACAACATTATAAAACATGCTAGAAATTGTTAGCAAAATGGTAACATATTAAACATGCTTGCAACATGCTAAAACATGCACATTTCACCTAACATTAATATCCAGCCTTTTATGGTCAGTTCTCTCTTTCAGGTCGAATTCTCACTTAAAAGATGTACACTTTAGCATACTTAAAAAAAAGTATAACAAGCATTTATAGTAAACTAAAATATACATTAATTTAATTCATTCAGTTCATCTCTATTGAAACTTGTGTGTAAAACATGCGTAACATGCTAACAATGTGCTAAATGTGTTAGCCACATGTTAAACATACTGGAATCATACTAAGGATGTGCTAAAACATGTTAGAAACACTGCAAAAATGTGCTAGCAACATTCTGAAAATGATAGAAAACATGTAAACATAGTAGGAACATGCTAACATTGTGCTAAAACCTGTTTGAAACACAGCGGAAATGTGCTAGCAACATTCTGAAAATGATAGAAAACATGTAAACATAGTAGGAACATGCTAACATTGTGCTAAAACCTGTTTGAAACACAGCGGAAATGTGCTAGCAACATTCTGAAAATGATAGAAAACATGTAAACATGGTAGGATCATGGTAAAAATGTGCTAAACATGCTACCAACATTTTTAGCATGCTAAGTATAATAAAACATGCCAACAATGTCCTAAAACCGGTTAGAAAAAAGTAGAAGCACTGCAAAAATGTGCTAGCAACATGCTGAAAATGATAGAAAACATGTAAACATGGTAGGAACATGCTAACAATGTGTTAAACATGCTAGCAACATTTTTAGCATGCTAAGCATACTAAAAACATGTGCAACAAGCTAAAACAGGTTAGAAAACATTAGAAGCACTGCAAAAATGTGTTAGCAACATGCTGAAAATGATAGAAAACCTGTAAACATGGTAGGATCATGCTAACAATGTGCTAAACATGCTAGCAACATTTTTAGCATGCTAAGCATACTAAAAACATGTGCAACAAGCTAAAACAGGTTAGCAAACATTAGAAGCACTGCAAAAATGTGTTAGCAACATGCTGAAAATGATAGAAAACATGTAAACATGGTAGGATCATGCTAACAATGTGCTAAACATGCTAGCAACATTTTTAGCATGCTAAGCATACTAAAACATGCTAACAATGTGCTAAAACCAGTTAGAAAAAAGTAGAAGCACTGCAAAAATGTGCTAGCAACATGCTGAAAATTATAGAAAACATGTAAACATGGTAGGATCATGCTAACAATGTGTTAAACATGGCATGCTAGCAACATTTTAGCATAAACATGCTAATAATGTGCTAAGCCATGCTAAAACATCTTAACATTATAAACCATGCTAACATTTAAAACAGCTTCAAAATTAAAATTAAAATTGCTTAAATCTTGAATTCTTCAAATTTAAAGATTTCCAAAATACCTGAGTTATTCAACCTTCTAAAGCCAACATATTGTTTGTCTTGACAAACTTTTTCTTTTGTTTAGTGGTTAGTGGTTAACTTAGTGGTTAAGCTGCGTAACAGTTTCGTTTTTTATTTATTTATTTATTTTTTTCTAAAATGTGAAAGTGGCGCAACCATTTAGGGAACGGCACATACACTGTAAAAAATTATTTCTATGTTCTAAATAAAACAATTTTTGGAGTACATTTAACTTTAACATTTCATGTTTAATTCAATGGGTTACTTGCTGTTTCTTTTTAATTAAACCAGCCAAATTGTTTCTACACGAGCGTAAAGTACAAAACACGCAACGTGTTGAACTCTCGCTGGATGTTGCTGCTAGAAGAGCCAAGTTCAACAAATGCGCTCAGAGTCTGAGTTTGTCCATGTGAGCCTGAGTCCAACTTCAACACAACTTCATTCACCTTTAATATTACTGCTACCTACAGCTCATAAGTCAAGCTCTGAGCTTTAAAGAGCCGGGCACTTCAGGATGGCTGTAGTTAATGGATCAGGAGGGCTGCTGGGAAATGTCGTGTCTGAGTCGTGTTGCCACACGTGTCGACTGTCAGCAGGTCTTTTTAAGAAGGCTGGAGGCCCCTGGAGAGACGGCCGGAGAAGCAGAGAGGGTCTGTGTGCTGTTTTCAGGCAGACTGAACTCTCACACACACAGAAATATAGTATAAACAAGACTGCTAGTTAGTTTGTACCCCTGTGAAAAAGAACTACACATTAGCAAACTTTTAAGAAAAGGACTTTAAACTTTACATTAAGTTATTATTTTAAGGTTTTCAGCAGGGTTATATTAACAAAAGCTGGAAAAAAAAACAAAACAAAAAAAAACTATGAAATAAAATATGCATTAAGTAAAATAAATCAATAAATACATGCATAAATATTTCTCATTTTAATTTAGTTTAACAAAATTAAAATGAGAAAAAAATATTTAAATTTACTGATGTATTAAAAAAAACTAATAAGATATAAATAATGAAAACTGAAACTGAAATAAAAATTACATAGACATATATATATATATACAGTGGGTACGGAAAGTATTCAGACCCCCTTAAATTTTTCACTCTTTGTTATATTGCAGCCATTTGCTAAAATCATTTAAGTTAATTTTTTTTCCTCATTAATGTACACACAGCACCCCATATATAT
>NW_015652158.1:40352-48119 GCF_001515625.1 Sinocyclocheilus rhinocerous
TACTAAAAGAATCGCACAAATACCCAAACAGTTTACTAAAAATTTAATAAAATGTCAAATGAAACTGAATATATAAAAGTAAAAATTGATTAAAAATATTTATAAAAAACTATAATAGTATCTAAGTGATAATAAAATATCACTTTCAGTCACTTAGTTAATTGCATGTTGATTGCAATGGCATTAAATGCAATCAGTTGAACTTAAGGGTGTTTTTGACCCACTTAAGAAAGACTTAAGTACATCTTTATATGTCATTTCATAATTACTTAATTTCATAATTAAATACGGTTAAAGTTACTGCCAAATGTACTGACAAGTATTTATGATAAACTAAAATATTCTGTTGAAACTTGTATCAGTACATTTAAAATATATTAAAAGTATATTTATGTGCTTTAGTATGTTAGTCAACAGATCAAGATAAGTGTATGTTCTTAAATCATGACAAAGCATTATTAAAACTTTGACATTAAAACAAAGTGCACTTTTAAACATCTGCTTAACTGAAACATAGTCAAGCAAGCGTCTCTCTTTAAGTGCACTTAAGTGGCTTTTTGATTCCTTAAATTAACACTTTTAAGATGGGAAGCACACTACAAGTGCACATTCTTTTGCTTCTTTTCCACAACAGTTTTCATTATTTGATGCGATATGTCATTTACCTCTGGAGGTTTGACGTGTTTCGCGTATTTCAAACCTGCTTATCTAATGTCAGTGGCAAATGAAAACAGTGACCACACACACACACAGTAGCGCACAATAATTCATAGCAGCCATGAATAATGCTTACAGTTGGTAAAATCCTGCCAGACAGTGGCGGTTGGTTGGCACGGGGAGGTGTTGTGTGGCTTACTGTTGCTCCTGGTTGTTGATAAGCCCAGCCCTGCAGTCACGGTCTTCCTCGTACCCACTTCCACCCTGAACAGATCCATAACCACCAGGCAAGATGTTGCGGTTAGTTTGAGCTGGGTTTGAACAGGCGAGCACATTAGAAGCTAACGACCTAAACCACTGTCAGTTAACTCGGTCATGACTTCTGAAGTCGAGGTTTTGTAACTGCTGCTCAGAGAACAAGGCACATCAAAGCCCAGATGAACTGTGTTATGTAAGCCGAGTGAGGCAGCCATCTACAGTTACACCACTGTGGTGTAGTAAAAATATACATGAACATAATTCACGCAACCAACCGTTGCTTTGTTAGTTCACTGACATTTGAGGAATGAAAAACATACAAAGAAAGTAATAAAAAATACTTTTGGTTAGAGATCATTGCTGTATTTAATTTAATTTAATTTAATGTAATTTAATGTAATTTAATTTAATGTAATTTAATTTAATTTAATTTAATTTAATTTAATTTAATTTAATTTAAAAGCTCATAATTGTTGCATAGATTTTGAGCGCTACACACGTTTGTATGTGTATGTACATATATTAGTTATTTTTTATATAATTTATTTTAGCATCATTGAGATACTTTATTTTAATTGTATTTCTTTTTTATTTTAATGTTGTGTTGTTTCAGTTATATTTTTAATGTGTTTATTTTAAATTTAGTTTTTATACATTTTTTTTTCAGTTTTAGAACAACATCTAATTTGTTTATTTTATTTTAATTTCATTTTTTATTTTTATGTTGTTGTGTTGTTTGTTTCATTTTTTTAAATGTTTATTATAACATAGTTTGTATACGTTTTTAGTTTTAGTACAAGTCAAACTAAATACAAATGCGAATTGATTCTATGCAACTAGCTATTTTTTTCAAATGTAAATTGTTTTGTAATAATTTTTTATTGTTATTATAACGTATTGTTTTTATATATGATTGTTATTGTTTTATATAACAGTTCTATAATAACCTATAATAACATTTATTGTTTGTTTGTTTGTGTGTGTGTGTTTTATACTGGTAATACATTTCAAAATGTAGAAAAAACAGTTCTATTAATTTTCAAAAATGGTTCAAAAACATTATACATTAAACCACTGAATGGATAAACCATCAAAACCATCTAACCATTATGACTGTGCTGGTTTAACAGTGGTGTGGTTACTGTTGGTTTGAATGGTTTAACTTCAGCATTATTGTTCATACGAGGAAATGCCAGCGTTTTCACTTCTCCTTTTTTTCCTGAGATGGCCTTGAATGTTGCAATGGTGCAGCGAGCATTACAAGCTTTGTTCGGTTGTGTTTGTCTTATTGCATAATTTAAGAACTATGAAATATCTCCTTTAAGCATTGTTGGTTGGATTACTTAAGTGCTCCAGAATTTCCTTCTTTTAAGGAAACAAGAAAGCTCAGCATCAAGATGGCTCTAATATCTTAAACTCAAGATGCATTTGAGAAGCACATTTCCATCTCGGCTTGCAATGCTGATGATGGCCAAAGAATCAAGAAAAGGACAGCAGCAAGAAGAAAGCTCCCATTCACACATTCATTTCAGTGAAGTTAATTATCTGTTGCCTAATTGCCCCAAGGGCCCTTTGGACATTACCATGTGTCCTGGGAAAAAAGGGGGCTTCACATAAATCTTTTAAACCAACCACCCCCAAAACAAGTTAGCCTGTCCGCCGTTGAGCGGCTGAATGCTGAAAAGCGGCATTTAGGCCGGTCCCTGTGGGAGCCGCACACAATGATGCCTTTTGCGTTGCTCAGAGAGAATACGGCCGCCGAGTCAAAGCGCAGTGTTTGTGGTAATCAGCTCCCCCACCCTGAGCATTTCTCCTTTCTCAGCTCCAAGCCCTCTGCCCTGACTAAGCAACAGCACTGTCCACCTGAGCGCATGCAAACAGAGGAACACTGGCCGCTTGTTCAGGTGTTAGGGCCGCAGCGCACCTGCAGGATTCAGCTTTTCCGTGCATACTCTCCTGATGTTGTTTTAGCCTCTTCTGTTACAGCGCTCCGGACTGCATACGGACTGATTTCACTGATTGATTTTACTGCTACGACTGACTGATATTTTTAAGCATGCTGTCATGAATTATTTTTCACCTCATGATGCAACTGCTAAGTTATGGACAGGGGGGATAGAAGCGATTTTAAGAGATTTTTACTAAATCAAGAAATTCAGGGTTCCCACACCTGTGCTGATGAATAAGGATTTATATCATTTTCTGGAGATTATTGTTATAGCTAGTGTGTTATTCATAGTTACTGTCTTTTTTTTTGTTTGTTTTTTCCTTTATACAGGGAGCCTCGGGGCCACAAGGAGGTGCAATGGGGTCCATGTAATTGTTCAGATAAAAATAGAGTAATGTACATTAAAATAATTTAAAAAATAAATAAATAAACACACACACACACACTAACACACATGCATGCACGCACACACACACACACACACACACACACACACACGCACGCACGCACGCACGCACACACATACATATCATTTGTAGAATATTGACACTAAATAATTGTTTAATTCGTTCATCTAAAATTACTTAATTTAAAAAAAAATCTTTAATAATTGAAATTCTTGAATATTTACACTTTTGGTCCAAAGTTTGGAATAACTATTTTTAATGTTTTTGTAAGAAGTCTCTTCTGCTCTCCAAGACTTCATTTATTTGATCAAAAATACAGTAAAAACTGTAAAATTTTAAAATATTTATTACAATTCAAAAAATAGTTTTCTATGTGAATCTCTGTTAAACTGTAATTTATTTCTGTGATCAAAGCTGAATTTTCAGCATCATTACTCCAGTCTTCAGTGTCACATGATCTTCAGAAATCATAATAATATGCTGATTTGCTGCTCAAGAAACATTTCTGATTATTAGCAATGTTAAAAACTGAATTTTGTGCTGTTTAATATTTTGTAGAAATAATATTTCCAATAAAATGAGCATAGGATACTTAAAAAAAAAAAAAAACATACAAATATCTTAATTATTACACATTTTTGTCCGGTAGTGTAGCTGCCTTAACATTTTTAAAAGGAGGTCTCTTCCGATGCCATTATCATACTTTAAAAAGTTTGAAAACTCTTGGCTTAAAGTAACAGCACACCTCTCCTTGAAAAGCTGCACAATTAAATATCATTAATATCTGTAGCATAAATAGTGCAGGTCAAGTTATTCACCAAAGTTTAATACTTAGGTTTATGGTTCAGATCCCTAATTCTAAGTATTAGCAATAACAAGACTGATCATCTGTTTGTTCATTTGGCTCAGTTTCATCTGGTTCCTCTGCACGTCCGGCATGAGATTCTCATTAATATGTCAGTGGCATTCTTTAGTGTTTCTGGAGAACATCTGCAGGCCACTACAAAAGAGGTGACGTAGGCAAAACACACACTGCTTGTTGGAGTTTGTGTCTGTGCGTTTCATGCTCCAGTGGCACACTGAGTCGGCGGCACAAAACCTGCGGCCCATGGCAACCCCGCAGCCGGAGCAGAGGAAGAGGCCATGACCTCTGACAGCTGCCCCTCCGGATCCCCGCCCTGTAACCCCCTCTTCTCTCTGCAGTGTGAGACAGTTCTGCCAAATCCCACCGGCTTCAGAGCAGATCCAAACCCTGCATTCGTTCCACCTGAGGTGCACACTCCTTTAAAGACACATGTTATTTCACATTTTATTTCAAGTTCAAGTGTGTGTGTGTGTGTGCTCACTTCAAAAAAAAAAAGAACAATATTTTTAGACTAGTAAACAAAAAAATATGAAATTTGCACACATACAAAAAAAAAACTAAAAACAAAAAAAAAAAAGATTGCTATTGAAAATAGTTTTCCTCATTTTCTTTTACTAGTGTCACACAATAAAGCCATGAAAGGATGGATATTAAAGTGATTTTACCACAAATAATGGGTGTTTATAGACATTACACAACACAAAATAACTCTTAACTGCAAAACACGGTATTGCATAGATAATTACTTAAAAAAATAGATTAAAATGACACAAAGATTCAATAAACAGTCTTTGCAAATTGTTAAAGTATTAGGTATCATAAACTACACCTTTTTTAAAGACATTTATAAAGGCATTTATTTAGGTTAATGTTAATTTATAAATAATTTACATTTGTTCATTAATTAATTATAGATTATTGGAGTGTACACCTGAGTATACAATACAATAATATCTTTGTCTTTCTACTTTCGTGCTTGATCCAGTGTGTTGCTTGCCATTACTTTGTAATTATATGTGACATTTACTAGCAATTTCTGATTAAAAAAATCTCAAAAACTTTTTTTTTTCAGTGCGTAAAAAAAAAAAAAAAATCTAAGTTGTAAGTAAAACAAAGATTATTGGATTTTTTACAAGAAAATAAAATGTCGGTCTTTCTGCTTAAACATATAACTTTTAACTCATTGTTTTACTTGCTGTTTCTTTGTAATTATTTTTTAAATTGAGTAAAAAAAATATTTCAAAGTAAATCCTACAACCATGTTAACCAATTAGACTTTATGGCAAAGTGTTACAGTAGATGCATTTATTAATATTCCAAATAAACAATTATCACACCAACTATTGCAGTTATAACTAGGCCTCTTATGTTTGATAAGCGACATAGTGGCAGTGCATTAGTTCACGATGTGTGTGGCTTTAAACGCGGCTCATCCAATCAGAAACTAGAATACAAGCTCTCTGTTTTATCATAATAGTAATTCATCAGGCTGATAACAGCCCACTATATCCACATTAACTGGTGAACAAAGCTCTGAAAGCAACACGGTTCCCCAACCAGTATTTATTCAGTTCTCTAGATTGTGTCTCTCTAATTCTCGGCTAATGAATTTCAGCTGTCTGTGTTGAAAAGTGACTTTTCCGCCAGTCTGATTAAACAGCTAACGTGATGCAACTTCAAGGCTAATTAGGGAGAGAAAAGAGCTCGTCATTAATATTGATCCTGTTCAGCCTCGCCCCTTTAGATCAGTTCACCTGCTTTCCCACGGCTTTGCCCATTAAGCATTCGGGGGGCCGCGTGAAATAAGACCCTGGAAATCCAAGTGTAGTGCATCTGGGTTAATCTCCAGCATTTAGGGCAGAACTGCACCAGGCACGGAGAGAGAGAGAGAGAGAGAGAGATGGGAAAATGGGTCAAATTGTTTTAGCGAGCTTGATTAATTGCCATTTCCGCTTCGTAAAGAGAGCAAAGGTAAATTGCACGGCCAAACAAAGGGAGCTCTTTTATTGGAGGGCAGATCTAAGTTATTATGAGTGCCTGGTCGGGTTAAATAATGGATTTCATCATTTCCAAAATGCAATTAATATGTTTCACAGTCTGAGCAGAGCATGGGGGGAGAGTAAAGTAAGGATGAAAAGATACACCTATATTCAGTTACACTGCGTAATAAGCAATTCTTCTGCAAAGTAGTCTAACTGAAACGATTAATTGAAACGGGCAATTAATGCATTAAATTAAACAAAATTTGGAAGTAGAAAAACTAGTAAAAAAAAGTAGACAAAGTATATATCTTTTATTACAGTGTACAAAAAATTGTGTTTTTCACTCAGAAATTGCTAGTAAAATTCACAATTATAAAAAAAAAAATGACATTGGATTTGCAAAATTTCAATTCAGAAAAAAACTGAAATAGTACTTTCTTGTAAAACATATTCCACTAATCTTCAAAAAAATCTGGGGAAAAAAAAAAGTAAATAAATAATCAAAAAAGGGGGAAAACAAAAACTGAAGGCTGTTTATTGTTGCCATGAAAAGTTGTAACGTGATGGCATATTACTATACAACCCAGTTTTAATGGAAATGTACTGAAATCGTGTTCAGTTTTAACTTGATTCCAGCAATGCTTTTTCACATTAGTTGTTGTACAAATCGTGGCCATTTGCTCTAGTTAATGCTCTATAATAATGAACACCTACCCTAAGTTTAGCCGATGTGTTAACAAAAGCAAAATGGGTCAAATTGTTTTAATGAGCTTGATTAATTGGCATTTCCACTTTATACAAAGAGCAAAAGCAAATTGCCAGGTTATATAAAGGATTTCATCATGTCAATTAATCAATGCAATTAATATGTTTCACATGCATGAGAGAGAAGTGCATTATATAACCACAATTGCAAAGAAAAAAACAAAACAAAACGAAAACTTAATGTGTCAGTCATTCTGACAATAACATTGAGTTTATTCCCCCACAGTATTTCATAACAGTTTCTGAAAACTTTTCAGTGCTTCACTAGGTCTCTCTCTCGCTCTTCATGCTTTCAATCTTTTGTCAATATATCACTATCACTTTAACTCTGTGTTTCTGTGCGCTGCGGCTCTGGGCTCCTCCTCGCCGTCCCGCGGGAGCAGCACAATGCCGAGTGGCGTTTGTCCCAGTGTAGCGGGCTGAGCTCTCGTCCCCCTCCTCATCTCATCTGCAGCACAAAGCAGGGTCACAGCATTCTCACGCTGCTCACACACACACACACACACACACACACACATCCATAACCTCCTTCTGTTCTTGGCCCGGGTATTTCCAGAGCCAGTGTGAGGAGTCTATATAGTAATAGTTTTAAGTTTTGTACCCTACAAAATAAGCATCTGTAATGGCTCATCTTTAAATATCAAATACATATATGACCCTGGAACACAAAACCAGTCATAAGGGTCTTTAAAGTTGTCCAAATGAAGTTTTTAGTTCATATTACTAATCGAAAATTAAGTTTTGATATATTTACAGTAGGAAATTTACAAACTATCTTTATGGAACATGTTCTTTACTTAATATCCTAATGATTTTTGGCATAAAAGAAAAAATTATAATTTTGACCTATACAATGTATTGTTGGCTATTGCTACAAATATACCC
>NW_015652158.1:48530-55848 GCF_001515625.1 Sinocyclocheilus rhinocerous
AGTAGGAAATTTACAAAACATCTTCATGGAACATGATCTTTACTTAATATCCTAATGAGTTTTGGCATAAAAAAAAATCAATAATTTTGACCCATACAATGTATTGCTGGCTATTGCTACAAATATACCCCAACGACTTAACACTGCTTTTGTTCTCCAGGGTCACATATTTAGTTGTGTGGACTCCAAAGTGTATATACAATGTAAAGTTATGCATTTTTATAGTGTGCACTTAAAATTACAGTGATTTTATCATGGAATAAACACAATGCAAGTCCTACAACTCCCTTAACTGTACATTCACTGTCATGCATGATTTTGAGTTGGATTTTGGTTTTATAGCACGGTGTCAAATGCAGTATGATAAAATAAACCTATGTTCAATATAAAAGCACTTATTGATAATGAGAATAAGCAGTTCTGGCAAGTAACGTAGTTCAAGTCTAACCGTGTATATAGGCTGTTTATGGTTGACAATATTATCCAACCCAGGTTTCCTGCAAAAACGTGCCTGTGTAGTGACATTTGTGCAAAATGATTTTGTTAAAAGTATGTTCAGTTTAATCCAAACAGACAAATGCGAATCTGGTGATGGTTAATTTTGCTTCTTGTTGTGTGTATCCAGCACTTAAAGGTTGATGCTCCATTGCATTTGCAAGCAACAAACCTAAACCTAACCAAAAGATAAAAACACATTTGCTGAAGCAACCATGCCATTTTAGCTAGTTTCTACAAGTCTTTTGGCTCTTTTATCATGACTCGTGTTTCACAGGAATCATACCTTAGCGCTTCACATCATAAATGCAATGCTGTACCGGGTGCGCTATCGAGCAAGTTTACCTTTTCAGAAAAACCAAACATATGGAGCTGCTTATGGGATGCAAACATCAAAACATATTTGTTTACATATCATGCACTATCTTTTTTTTTTAATTTATGTGAATGTTTTTTACTGCCTCTAGTGTTCATTTCAGCTGGAAACTATACAGTGGATTGTTTGTACAGGTATGTTTCTTAGATGCACGGTTTACCAGTGTAAACAAAAGTGCCATTTTACAATAGCCTTAAACATGGTACCCATTTTATAAATATTTTGTAATTCAAACATGGTTGAATGTCAACTTCATGTTATACTAACATCACACAGACAGGAGAGTATCATAAATGAGTCCGAAATTAGTTTGATATTATCACTAGCTGGATTTAGCTGAATACGCTCTAAGCCAAAGATCTGCCGACCCAGCGATTGTTATAGTTTCATAATTCATTCGGCAAACTATTCCTTCATAAAATATGAATAATGTTTGTAATGAGAGCCAGTGTTGCTAATACTATCATCACTATATTGGCACACTAATGCAGACCAAACATTTAATATCACATTCCCACACTCTCAGGTGTACAGACGACATTAGGTCTCATCTCCATAAGCTTCATTACATACACAGACTATACATACATATTTTTATAATGCTCTACCCTGCTATTCACATAGTGATGTTAAAGTGGTTTCTGTTCGAGCGCGTGCTTTTTCTGAGCAATGCTGAATCTAGTTTGTGGCACTTCTCATGTTAGCCCTTGTGAAAAACAAGTACACTTTAGCATACATTTAAAAAGACAAAATGTATATATTTTTAAAGAATATTGGTTACACTTTATTTGACGGTGTCCTTGTTACAGTATCATTTACATAGTGTATAATACTAATTAACAACGTGTATTTAAATATAGGGTTAGTGTTTGGTTTAGTTGCATGTTATGTATGCATAATTTAGTGTTATTACTACAGTACATATAATGTGTAACAAGGAAACTGTAAAATAAGTGTAAACTGAATGTAATGTTTTCAGACACTTAATTGCATGCAATTAAAATGTAATGAAAGTGTAATATAATTTAAATTTATATAAAATGCAGTTAGTTGAACTTTTGAGTGTTTTTTTTTTTACCCGCTTAAGTAGGTTTTCAGTACATCTTTATATGTCATTTCATTTCTATTGTCTTTGAAATATGGTTAAAGTTACTGCTGAATTATGATAACGTAAAATACTTTAATGCCATTTCTATTGAAACGTGTTATGTATTTAAATATATTTGTAACTACACATTAGTAATGACGTTGCAGTTTAGTTATTTTAGTAATAGCTAAACTAATATCGACTTTCAATCTACCATCAGATAATACACTACAGCTAAAATTATAATCAAGTACTTTACATGTGCTTAAGTGTAATAGTCAACATATCAAAATAAGAGTACTTCTTTAAAGCATGACAAGATATTATTAAAACATGATTAAAATGGGCTTTTAATTTGACATTATTACAAAGTGCACTTTTAAAAGTCTACTTAAGTGTGTTAAGAAACACTTAACACATGCAACACATGCACTTAACACATGCAGTCATGCAATCGTCCCTCTTTAAGTCACTTAAGTGGCCTTTTTTCAAGAATATTATATTATTTGCAAGTTTTTCCCTTTTAAACATATTTTTAAGACACAACTAAGCAGACTTCTGCCTAAAAAAAACATCTGCTAAATGATTGCATGTAATGCATTTGATTTGATGTTTTCAGAACATTTCTCATCAATGTCATCTCAGTCTACTTCCCGTGCCTTGCTGGATAGTTGTGTGTCCGTCCCTCATTCCTGATACATGAGTGTGAGCTCAGGCCTGGCTCACGGTCTCTCTGCCCCGCTTCGAATGTGGAGCGGAGCAGCAGGTTTTGGCCGGCATGTATCCCAGCATGTTCCTAGATGGTTGCACAATTCATTAAAATACTATTTCAGGACACAAAGCATGTGGCTGCGACTCAAAGAGCTTTCCTCACACAAAGCTGGAGAGCCACAAAAAAAAAAAAAAAGCGATCATTGATGAGCAGAGTCCTTCATTACTGCCGGTCCTTGTCACTCACAAGTGCTTTGGCAAAAAGCAAAGCGTTTAACTCGCTCACAAAAAATCTTATGCTTCCTGCAGTGAGAGTTCATTTACATAATTACAGTTTTTTGTTTTTTTTCTGTTTCTCAATCCTGAATGAAAAGGAAATTATTTATTTTTCATATGTCACTGTCTCAGCTTTATTTTAGATTATATTTTAGATTGCAGGTAAGTTTTTTAATAACAAGTCAATCCACGCTCTATGGGGTTTGACAGATCACAAGCACCCGTAAGTTCACCCAGATGGGCTTTTGCACACACACAAACATTGTTTTCACATGACACATGACACATAACACATGATTTCACGCAGGCCGTTTGATCGGTATGGACAGCCTAGAGCCACTCGGCCCGTAGAGGCGGCTGAATGCGTTTGCTTGACGAACTGAAGGCCAGACAGCGCCTGCCATTTCCCTTTGACTCATTAAAGGGCCTCAGGATCTGCACTTGTTAGCAGTCATTAGCCTGAGGAGTCCCTGGCAGCACATGCCCCCTAAAAATACTGCTGGTGTCAGAGCTGGTGCTCTGTAGGGGAATAGTGAACCACAGGAATAGTGAAGGAATAGATGACAGGACTGAGTGTGCTACTATGTAGCCTGGCTACAAGCAGGCAATATTCACATGCATATCAGTATTCTAATTAAAATTTGGCAGTATTCCAATTAGTATTGAGTCAGTGGCCAACAATATCCCCATAATCTGATTCCCACTCTTGGTTTATGCCTGATTTAACTGGAAATTTGTAAACACCTTATTCAGAAAATCCTCTGATTTTTTATTTTTTATTTTTTGCACACAGTCCACAAAGAACTTAGCATTAAGATTTGCACAGCATCTCGATCAGTAAAGCATGGTGATAGAAACACACAAGTCTTGGGTTTGATTCCAAGGCAAAGCAAGAATTGATCAAATGTGTACCTCAAATGCAATATGAGTTACTTTTGATAAAGGTGTTTGCCAAATGCATCAACTGAAGCACTGAATTTAATTTAAAGGAATATTTCAGCAAATAAACCATGACTTATATCTTCTGTGGAACATTAAAATGCATGATTGTCCTAAATAATATAATATAATATAATATAATATAATATAATATAATATAATATAATATAATATAATATAATATAATATAATATAATATAATATAATATAATATAATATAAATGAAATAAAGGCCACTCAATTGTATTTTTAAAAAGCGCACTTTGAAATAATGTCAAACTGTTGTTTCAGTAATTCTAATAATATATTTAATCATTCTAATAATAATTTTAATAATTAATTCATTAAGTCATGCTTTATAGATGCACAATTATTTCGATGTTATCTAACATACTAAAACGTAAAATACTTTTAACTGTAGTGTTTTTTTTATCATTTGTTAAAAGTTTTAATATAAGTTACAGTAAAGTACAAATGCTTGTCAGTACATTCAGCAGTAATTTTGACCATATTTCAAAGAGAATAGATGTAATTATGAAATTACATATAAAGATGTACTGAAGTCCTACTAAAGCGGGTCAAAAGCACTCTTAAGTTCAACTAATTGCTTTTAATATACATTTAAACTATAATAATTTTCAATTTAATTGTAAACAACATGCAGTTAAATGTCCGAAACATTACACTATCGTTCACACTGAAGCATATTCTTTAAAGTTTATTATTTTCATAAGCAATTGTTTTTAAAGTATGGTAAGGTGTAATTATTTCTCACAAGGTGTAACGCACGCACCTCACGACACAATTACCCACAATGCTTACCGTTTAGCATCTCAACATGCAGCAATTAGTATCTGCCTCAGTTGCTGTCGCTTTAGTTTTTCCCACACAAACACACACACACACAGTCGGCATGAAAGTGTTTACAAAGAGCTCTGTGTGTCTGTGTGCGAGTATGTTTCACATTCAACCGATGAAAAGAAAACACTACAAATCACAGCGCTTTTGATAAATACATCTGTATTAGGCTTCAAAGATATGTTCGGAGGCAATATAGAGCTCCCCCAGTTCATTACTAAACCTTTCTGACTTCTCTTGAGCACCTGTGCTGTATGTAGGGATGACAGTGATTTCAGTCAGCTTTCTTTACTGATAAATGATGTGTTTGTGACACTTGCATTTACAGATAGCATGCATTAGGGCTGGTTTTAATCTATGCATGCAAGGTTCTGAAATTTGCACACTTAAGCCCTAAACACACTGCACGGTTTTCGGCTGTCTCAGACGAAAGATTAACATCGCGAAACAATCGTGGCGATTTCTGTGATTGTGGCTCCTAATCGGTGGTCCTGTGTCGTACAGTGAGAGAGGTTGTCACGGTCTTGCGACCAAAGATAGCCTACGATACAGCATGATCATCGCACAGTGTGTTTGCTGCTACGATCCACGTTTACTGACCAACCAATAAAAATGTGACATGAAATCAAAGCGACATGGCGCTAAAACATAAAACTGCTTACCTCAAGCTCTTATGCCTTCCTCTGAAAGATTGGCACTGTGAAACAATTGTGGCTCCTAATCATTGGTCCTATGTCGTACAGTGAGACAGGCTCAAAGACGGCTGTTGTCACGGTCTTGCGACCAAAGATAGCCTACGATACAGCATGATCATCGCACAGTGTGTTTGCTGCTACGATCCACGTTTACTGACCAACCAATAAAAATGCGACTTGAAATCATTGCGAGATGGCGCTAAAACATAAACTTGCTTACCTCAAGCTCTTATCCCTTCCTCTTTTGCCACTTCCACTTTTTTTCAGCACACATATAAAATACAACTGCTAAAGTGTGATTTATCATGCTCTTTTTGTTTACCGCTAGCGCATGCTGATGACGTTTTATTCTTTTATAGTAACGTGCGTCGTAGTCTACGAGTCAATTGGTGTCATCATCGTGCAGTCTACACATAGGCCGTAGCCAAGTTTATTAGATCCATATCGCACAGTGTGACATGCAGTGATCTTATAGGATTGCTAAAATCGTGCAGTGTGTTTTGGGCTTTAGGAGGGAGATCTGGGGTTTCAGGACGCAACACCCAAGATCCGAAAATAAATGTTCACCAACTTCCTCTGCCACTGGTGGGTGAATTGTCACAAAATGCCATGCATAAATATGTATTTTTGTTTGAAATACATTTTAGGCTCTTTCGCAATTAAAAATGTAATTGTGTTTCAAGCAAGTGTCTGAAATCTATTGACAAAAATAAAATAAAATAAACAAAATAAAATTAATAAATAATCTGTCAAGAAACATTGTGATTTTGTTCCTCATATTATCCCAGATATTGAAATCATTGCGAGATGGCGCTAAAACATAAACTTGCTTACCTCAAGCTCTTATCCCTTCCTCTTTTGCCACTTCCACTTTTTTTCAGCACACATATAAAATACAACTGCTAAAGTGTGATTTATCATGCTCTTTTTGTTTACCGCTAGCGCATGCTGATGACGTTTTATTCTTTTATAGTAACGTGCGTCGTAGTCTACGAGTCAATTGGTGTCATCATCGTGCAGTCTACACATAGGCCGTAGCCAAGTTTATTAGATCCATATCGCACAGTGTGACATGCAGTGATCTTATAGGATTGCTAAAATCGTGCAGTGTGTTTTGGGCTTTAGGAGGGAGATCTGGGGTTTCAGGACGCAACACCCAAGATCCGAAAATAAATGTTCACCAACTTCCTCTGCCACTGGTGGGTGAATTGTCACAAAATGCCATGCATAAATATGTATTTTTGTTTGAAATACATTTTAGGCTCTTTCGCAATTAAAAATGTCATTGTGTTTCAAGCAAGTGTCTGAAATCTATTGACAAAAATAAAATAAAATAAACAAAATAAAATTAATAAATAATCTGTCAAGAAACATTGTGATTTTGTTCCTCATATTATCCCAGATAAAATGTTAAATTGTTCACTAAAGTAAAAGATAGATGATTGAGTTAAAAAATGTAAACCATTGCAAATAACATTTTTGCAAATATTGCAAATAACGTAGCACATGTAAAGTTGATTATATGATATTACCATTTTGTTATATTACACTATTAACAATAAGTTAATATTAGTGCTGTCAAACGATTAATCACGATTAATCGTATACAAAATACAAGTTTTTGTTTGCATAATATATGTGTGTGTTCTGTTTACGTGTTTACATGTCTATATTTATATTCATATAATTTATATATATATATATATAAACATAGCATACTTTTCTGAAATATATATATATATATATATATGTGTGTGTGTATTTATACATACATAATAAATATACACAGCACACATACATATACAGTATTATGTAAACAAAAACTTTTATTTTGGATGCGATTAATCGCGATTAATCGTTTGACAGCACTAGTTAATATAT
>NW_015652158.1:56241-68174 GCF_001515625.1 Sinocyclocheilus rhinocerous
TATATATATATATAAACATAGCATACTTTTCTGAAATATATATATATATATATATATGTGTGTGTGTATTTATACATACATAATAAATATACACAGCACACATACATATACAGTATTATGTAAACAAAAACTTTTATTTTGGATGCGATTAATCGCGATTAATCGTTTGACAGCACTAGTTAATATATTTTATATGTTCTAACTTGCAACAACATCATTACAAATGTTTAATTGCAAATGTTTTTAAATAGAATGCATATAAGTTTAAATAGAAATATATATAGATTATAATAATAGACTATAAATGCTTTGGCGGTACAATTTAATCATGTTTCAAAGACAGTAGAAGTAATTATGAAATTAATTAAGTACATAAGGATGTACTTAAGTCCTACTCAAGTGGGTAAAAAAAAAAAAAAAAAATATTCAGTGTTAAATGTTTGAGTTAACATTTGACATCTTATCGTAATGTTGACATTTTTACTCACCGAAGCCAGTGTTTAGCTGCATTTAGTGCTTGGTGATCCCCATTACAATTTCCACCATAGTCGTTATTGTGACTTCCAATTCCAGTTTTAATCTCATTGTGACCTTATACACCTCACATTATGCCTTCATGTCTTACTTTGAACTTTAATACGCACACACATCTCTTTTTTAGGAAGGCAGAGGGTTATAGTCTGACCTCAAGGACTATATGGGCGTTTTGTTGATTGTAATGAAGTGTGAGTCAGTCCTCTCATTACTGAAGATCTGTTTGCGTCCAGCAGTCAGTCAGTCAGTCACCACACAGCATGAGAGACCCTTAAGCCTTCAGAGCGACAGAGCCCAGATCAAAGAAGTCCCCCGTACACACAGAAAAACACAATAGTGTTTCAAAGACAGCTCTAGATGTCTTATTCACGCGCATACCAAATGAACACCATGCGCAATGAATGAACTGAAAAATGAGGCCTTTTCTGCTCACTGACTGTGATTGAGGAAAAAGAGAGCATTTTTGGTTCAGTTCACTGTGTGTGTGAGTCAGTTGCGTACAACAAGAACAGATGAAAGGATAAATGTTGGTTAAAATTATGTGATTCATTATTCATTTTTCAGGCTATCACTGTAAAAAAAAAAAAAAGTCCACCTACTTCAACTTAGTTGCTGCCTAAAACATTTAAGTATAATCAAATTGGCTGTACGAGTCATTTCAACTTAAAATGTATTAAAATGGCTTGAGATTGAGACTTGAAAATTGAGTTGAATCTTGTACACTGTAAAAAAAAATCCGTAAAATTTACGGTAAAAAAACGGCAGCTGTGGTTGCCGGAATTTTACCGTAAAAAATACGGTAGCAACGTTTTAGGTTTTACGGTTTTAACTTAAATTTACAGTTAAATGCCGTAATTTCATTAAAAAAAAAGAATAAACATAGTTATTGCAACAAAAAAAACATCAAATTTTAAATGTAAAACAGGGAATTCTGGGAATGTCAATTTACGGTTATTCACTGTAAATTATACGGTCTTTTTCACTTCCAAAAACGGTATACTACCGTAAAATTAATGTCCAATACAGTTTTTCACCGTATATAGTAGGGGAATTTACCGTTAACCATTTAACAGGTTTTTACTGTAGCATTTTTACAGTCTTTTACCGTTAAACTCACGGTAATTTTTTACAGTGTATAACTTACAAAAATTATATTGAAATTGGTTAAATTACTTTGATGAGTTAAAGTAATGAAAAAAAGTATTAGTTTATTTATTTATATTTTTGTCCTTTATTTTTATTTATTTATTATTCTTTTCTTTTCTTTTATTTTTTTTACAGTCGTTTTGCTACCTTGCCAAGCACAGTAGTTGACAAAATGTAAGAAAAATAATGCTTTCATTTTTTTTCAGACTTGTCGTTCTTGTTTCCATTTTGAACAATTGAATAATTTGAATAATCCTTGAATAATTCAATGACTCACTCGTGAAAGTCAAAAAACTTGTCACCAACTATTGGTGTTACTTACGGAATCATTCTGTGAATGAATCAGTTCACTGGGAAATATTAATTTTGTTGTGTTTCAGGTAACGATATGAAGACAGGCCACAGCAGTTGAACGGGTCACATAACTCATTTAATAACAATTCTTAACACACATACATCTCGTCTCCCTCACTACTCCTTTTTCCTTTTCTCCTCTCTCCCCCACTCGTCCTATCTCCCTCTTGTGGTCTTAGTAAGCATAACATTGAATAACAGGACACCACATCTCCCCCGTTACGTAACAGATCAGGTTTACGGAATCAATGAATTGATGAATCAGTTCACTGCCTAATATTAATTTTGTTGTGTTTCAGGTAACGATATGAAGACAGGCCACAGCAGTTGAACGGGTCACATAACTCATTTAATAACAATTCTTAACACACATACATCTCGTCTCCCTCACTACTCCTTTTTCCTTTTCTCCTCTCTCCCCCACTCGTCCTATCTCCCTCTTGTGGTCTTAGTAAGCATAACATTGAATAACAGGACACCACATCTCCCCCGTTACGTAACAATTTCACTTAGTACCCATTACTCAAAACAGTTAATAACTTCAATAAGAACATACATGCATAAGCTTCCACCTTATAACAAAGTTCCTTTAAAGTAATTAAAGGGGTCACTGTCGAACTTCCCTGTCCAGTGTGTTCTTGGAATGATATGTAAACACAGTGAGTTTGGTCCTCATTTTTCTACCATACAACAGTTCAAATGGTGAAACACCAGTCATTGCATGTGGGGTAGAACGATAGGTCTGCAAAAAGTCCAAGACAGCTTGTTTCCATGGTCACTTCTGAAGAATGGCCATTTGCACACAGTCTTTAAGAACCTTATTGAATCTTTCCACTGCCCCATTAGCTGCAGGATGGTACACGGACGTCTTGATGTGTGTGATATTCCGTTCATCCAAGAAAGCAGTAAAGACTGAAGAGGTAAGTTGCGGTCCATTATCAGTTACCAGACATTCTGGGTGTCCATGTCTGCTGAAAACAGAATTCAGGAATCCAATGACTACAGATGTCGTAATGGAAGGCGTAAATGCCACCTCTGGCCATTTTGAGTAATAGTCTGTCAGAGTAATAGCGTATCTACAGTCATAAGCAGCTGTCTCAAAGGGTCCTACTATGTCCAAACCCAACTTCAACCATGGAGCGTCAGGGAGAGGCACTGGCTGTAATGGAGAAGCAGTAGTCTTTGCAGTCCTGTCTGATTCTTGGCACAACGAACATGCTGCAATCTGAGTTTGAACCATAGCGTCCATTCCGGGAAACCAATACAGCTCGCGCAACCGCTGTTTGGTCCTTACTATGCCCTGATGATTCTCATGTGCTAAAGTGACCATGGTTCTGCGCAGCGTCACTGGAACCACCAAACGTGAACCCCGGAACACAAGATTGTTGGTCACACAAAGTTCATGTCTCATTTTGAAGTACGGTTGCAATGGAGAACCCAGGGCTTTTGCTGAAACTGGCCAACCCTTTTCAATCTGTGCACGCAGATCAGACAGCTCAGAACAGGCCATAGAAGCAGACTCAAACTCCTTTGGAGTAACTGATGTAAGAGACATTGACACCAATGCAACTAGCTCAGGTTCTGTGTCTGAGTCCTTATCTGTGGTAGATGGCAAGGGCAATCTTGAAAGACAATCAACTGTACAATTCAACGAACCTGCGCGATAAACCACGTCATAATTAAAGCATAGCAGGTGCGCAGCCCATCTAGCTATGCACACTCCAGCCCTGTCTGCTCCTTTAGTACAGAGTAATGTTGTTAGCGCCTGGTGGTCAGTTCGCAGTGTAAACTTACGCCCCCACAGATAGGTCCTCCACTTTTCCACTGCCCACACGCATGCTAACGCCTCTTTCTCCACTGTAGCATACTTTCTCTCAGCCGGAGTTAAGGATCTGGAGGCGAAAGCGACTGTCCGCTCTGTGTTGTCTGGATGAATTTGAGTGAACACCGCACCCAGACCATGATCTGACGCATCTGTAGAGATAATTACATCATACAAAGCTAGTGCTGGACTTGCCACCAACAATTGCTTCACAGTGGAAAAGCATCTCTCTGCTTCCTCACTCCACTGGAATACTTCCTCCTGGCGGAGACATGCGCGTTAAAAAATTTTCACGTTATTTTATGTTTTGTGCTTTTTAAAAAGTGGATCTTTACTGTTTCTAATCAGGGTTATTTGTATTTTAGGCTCAAATGATGTGCTTTCTGTAACGCAAATGTTACAATTTTTTTTTCACTGAGTTGTGATGGCTAAACTTCTGGGGTCATTTAACAGATTTTTAATGGAAAGGCTAGACCTACATCTGTATGTGTGTAGCTCTGGGTGCAGTGCATGATGGGTATCAGTCTAGATTTCTGTGCTGACAGTGAAGGGAAAGTCCCGGGCAGAAAGGGGAAACTCCACTCAATAGCCAACAGGCACGAGACAATCATACAAATGTTTTCCCAGAGGACTTTATCTGAGGCTGTGGTGACCACGAGAGGCCTAGCAATGATCGTTACTGCGTGAGAACCTCAGTAGAAAAAACAGTCAGAGATAATGGCATATGTCTGCGAAAAAAAAATAAAACAGACAGTTCAGGCGACACGAAATTCACAAACACATGACTGACATAAACATTGTAAATACAAGTCGACTGAAAAAGGCCACTTTACTGCGTTTGTACCTGAGACTGAGATCAGACTGTGTTCTAAATCCTAGCCAGCTCCCTACATAGGCAGTATTTTAAGACGTTCTTGGTATTCTTCTGACGTTAATGAACTTGATGGTAAACAAAGATAGAAAAATATAAATTGTAAATGTCCTTGTGAAAGAATGTCCAGTAGTGCACTTGCAGTATTTTTAAAAACTGTACTTGCATATAATATAACATTAATGAAATAAAAGGACACTTACGTACTTAAAAACACTTTAACGACTCTTTCTTAAACTTAAGTGCACTTCTAAGAAAACATATAGCATTTAATAGAAATTCAACTATTTTCATCTAATTGTAATTAACATGCAATCAAGTGTCCAAAAACATTACATTCAGTTCATGCTCCAGTATATTCTTTTAAAGAATATAAAGAATGTTAAATATGAAGAATATTTGTATTTTAGTATTTTACCAAATGTTTGTTTGCGTTGTTAGCTTAGCAGCATGCTAACACCAAACACCATACTTTGAGAATTGAGTCTCCCGTGTGATTTGCGTGAGCATTGAATATTGTACGTATGTGTCTCTTTTGAGAGTTCACCAATTCTGCCTTAGTTAATGTTATATGAATGTTAGGACAAAACGTTCTTAACGTAATATTTGATATATGTTCTCATAATGTTGAGAGAAAACATTCTTAGCTTAGCATTCTTGGAATGTCCTTATGATGTTATTTGTACTTGATGAACGTTTAAGAAACGTTTAAATAACGTTCTAATCATCACAGGAAAACTGAAACATTGTAATGTTCTTAGAATATTAAAAAATAAACACTCAAAAAACGTTATATTTTGGGTAAAAGTCAAATTTATAGAAAAGACTTTTGTGACTTTTAACATATAACATTCTAATCAGGACAAGAAACCTGGACTTTTTAACGTTCTTAGAATATTAAAGGGGAGATAACACACACAGTTTCACCCAATCTCATGTTAATCTTGAGTACCTATAGAGTCGTACTGCATTCTTCATATCTCCAAAAAGTCTTTAGTTTTATCATATTTATAAAAGAAAGATACAGCTTTACGATTCTCTCCGGAAACAGCCGAGCTCCTGGAGGCGCGCCGTGGGCGGAGCTAAAGAGCGACGAGCACTTGAGCTCCGACTGCCAACAAAACACAGACATTTGATGCAGTTTCACTTACCGTCAGTGCCGATCCTAGACTTCTGGGGGCCCTACGCAAAACTGTGGGTGGTTATGAACGAATGAATGAAACGCATTTGTCCGTGTTTCACTCCGTCTCGAATGACGCTCTCAGAAAGCGCTTGAGAAACAGTGTCTCTTCCGCGGCTCGGAACACTTTCAACTCGTTTTTTAATCTCGAGCAAGACTGATTTTTACCAAATTCAAAAACTAAACTAAAATGAAATAATCTTTGAGAGCAAGGGGGCACCCTGGTGTTTTGGGGGCCCTACGCAGCTTGCGTATTTTGCGTATAGGGAGGATCGGCTCTGCTTACCGTCTGCAGTTCTGAATCATGACCGGGATCTTTTACAGCTGCGGGACCGCTCCATCTTTCAGTATCAAACGATGTACTAATCCAGCGTCGAACTGGGCCTTGTTTATAAAACGTTCGTCAACAAACGCGCTTGTGAAACTGCGTTGATGCTTCGGAAAAACAAACTGCATCCACTGTTTACATAACGTTGGGTTCTTTAGGAAGCTGAACGAACCCGGAAGTACGATTTTTAGCACAGAAATACTCCGTCATACGTCCAAATTGTTTTTTGAAACTGGGAGAAAATAAAGTTAGTAGAACATTTAAGAACTGTTTTAGTCACCTTTAAATAATGTTCTAATCACAACAAGAGAACTGGACATTTCAGCGTTTTAGAAACATTTCAAAACAATGTTTTGAAACATCTCACAATGTTTTTATAACGTAAACAAATTTGTTACCTGGGAAGTTTCTGATGTCCATTAACATAGACAGGACACGTTTCTGTATCAAAATCAGCTAGGCGGAGTGCAACTGAATAAAGAAGATCACAAGTATCTCGAGATACGTTTAAAATGCTACACAATTTTTACTTCACGCACAGCAAAAATCAAATAAAACAACAAATCCAAACCAGCCCCTTTGCAGCTAAAAGTCAAGCCACTGCTTCAAAATTCATCCCCGGCTTCCCATCAATCACGTGTTAAACTGAGAAGACACAACATGAAACGTGTTTTGATGAATATCTTTAGGCTCATCTCGACAGCACCTCAAAATTACAGTCTGGAGTTTAATTAACAGCAACAGCAAACACTGCGCCAGCTGCTCGACAAAGCTTCACTAATCGGGGCTTCATTAGAGACGTGACACGAACATGTGTGTGAAACATCACGCCGTCGTCATCAGATGCATGGGACCTGAAGACATGTCTCTGTGAAACAGCCTCAGACACCTTGATTTGTTCGTGACGTTCAGACATGCTCATCCTCAGCTCCTTCCTTCATTCAGGCTCGTTTAGACTCTTATCAGATTACGCCGTTAGCTGCGGCTATGTGTGGGAGTCATCGCAATTACGCGGAGACAACAATTTAAACACAGTATACAGCATTTAGCACACGGAGGTTTATTAGAAGTATAAAATAAAAAAGTAAAATAAAATAAAATAAATAAAATAAAATGACTTTTCTAGAGAGATCTAGCAACAATGAGTTTACTACACATTAGCATGGATGCTAAAATATAAAATAAAATATTAATTATTAAAAATAATTTTGCTTGGAATTAAATCAAATAAAATAAAAAAGTAAAATAAAATAAAATAAAATGACTTTTCCAGAGAGATCTAGCAACAATGAGTTTACTACACATTAGCATGGATGCTAAAATATAAAATAAAATATTAATTATTAAAAATAATTTTGCTTGGAATTAAATCAAATAAAATAAAAAAGTAAAATAAAATAAAATAAAATGACTTTTCCAGAGAGATCTAGCAACAATGAGTTTACTACACATTAGCATGGATGCTAAAATATAAAATAAAATATTTAATTATTAAAAATAATAATAAAATAAAAATGTATGATTTTACTGTACATTAGAATATGTGCTTCAGGCTTTGAACTTACCAACAGAGGACACAGAGTTTAGACACAACGTCTCAGAGAAGTGACCGCGGTCTCTCAGAGCATCTGTCTCTGTGTTTGAAAGATTATTTGAGAAGCTGCTCTGCCCTGTACCGAAAATTGACCCTGAACAAAATTTGTGTAATTTTAGCATTAGGCATCATTTGCATGTTTATCAGAAGGCATCGTTCTCCTTTTTATGGCCTCTGGCATCTGCATTGCACAGTCGCTCTGATAAACTGCCCTATAACGACAAACTGAGGCATTGTGGGTAATACGCAGCCCCGCTCTGCTGATTTCTAACCTCTCTGTTGTGTGTGTTAGTCTAAAGGAAGGCACACACACTCTGATGTTTATTGATACTGTTTTAGCATCAGCAGGGGATTCACATGATTGTTGGCATCATCACAGAAACCAGAGCAGAATATATGAACGTGTGGCTTTCATTCTGGGATTTAATCCACAGTAAAACAAATTAACTCATTAAACCTAGAAACCCAGACAACTCCTTACTACTAGTTACACATAGTATGAATTAGTAGATAAATTAACATTAATATTATTCGATAAATGAATGAATGAATTAATGAATAAATAAATTCCTATACTGTATGTATATATATATATATATTAGGGCTGGGAAAATAAATCGAATGGAGATATGAAACAAAACAAACAAACAAAAAAAATCACTCTTTCTACTTAAATTTCACATTTAATTTAATGTGTCACTTGCTGGGGTTTTTTGTAATTATTTGCAAAATTTACTAGAAATTTGAGAGTGAAAAGTGTTAGTATGAATGAACATATATAATATAAAAATATTGAAACTCATACACGGCATTTTTTATTATTATTTTAATTAGTTAATTAATTTTAACTATTTTAATGAACTAATTTTAATTTGTTTTAAACAAAGATTATTGGACCATGTTTTACAAGAAAATACCATCTAAGTCTGTCTACCTCAAAATGTCATGTTTAATTTAGTGTTATGTGCAGTTTCTTAGTAATTAATTGTGAAATTTACAATTTCTGAGTGAAAAAAATTGTTTTATACCATTTCTTTCAGTGTATTGTAATATGAATATATTCAGATATCAAAACAAGGAAGAGGCTAATGTGTTTTAGTCCAGTTCAAAAGCACTGAAAGAAGTTTAAAACTAAAATAAATAAACAAACACATAATTATTATGGAACATATGAATATTTTATGGAATTAAATATTTATATTATGGAATTTATTAATATTTTGGAAGCCATTTTAACTAGAAAACATGAAGAATTACAGTATTTTTCTGAGTTCGTGCTGATTATAAGCTGTAATGTGATCAGAGTTTAGCAGTGACATCAAGTGGCGACACCAGTCATCACGGCTTCATTAATTAGCATAAACGCCTCAGGCTACAAATAATCAATGCATTTGTAAACATTTGACACAAGATATACATTATCTCCAGAATATTGAGATTATGAGTAATGCACAATATGATTGGAGCATGCTTGAGTTAACTTCCATTACACTCAGCCCCAAAGACCTGCTGGAGAAACCTTTCAATATGTGTCATTATGAAAATAATCACAGCAGCGTGCGGCGAAGCGAAGTTAGAGTTGATCAGAAAAAAAACACACACAAAAAAAAAAATACAGTTCTGGCTTAACCCTTTAGGCGCCAGGTTTTTTTTGAAAAATGCTGGATTTTGACATCAAGATTTCAAAAGCGTGTGGCTTGAAAGGGCTTAAAGATAGAGATCTACTGTAAATTAGAAAAATGTTGGGCATGACCGAAAGTTTATGTGGGGTGTAAATATACTCGTCTAATTTGCATATTATGACGTCATCAGGGGGCGGCCCTCTTGAATGTCATAATATTCAGGAAATAATAGATATTGAATTGATGTTTGAACTTATTTGCATGTTGTTGTTTTTTTGTCTTTTTATCCTCATTCCAAATGATCAGAAAAGAGGAAACCAACAATACAACAGGAGAAAGTACTAAATTATTACTATATTACTATACTATATAGTAAAAAGTCATTTCCACAAGCCTTGAAGAAAAATACTTTATTTCTTTATAAATCCACATAGAGTACCTATGAAAGCATAAAATTCCATCCCATATTTTTTTTAATTATTTTCTCCTTGAAATCAAATGATTAAAATCAGAGATGGCTGAAGGTGTACCTCACATACAATTACGTCAACAGTCAATTGGAGGGGAAAAAAAAGAACAGTATTAATTTCAGCAGGCCGACTGTCGAAGAGTATTCAGCACTATGCTGCTTTCACACAGTCTGCTGTCAGATACAGAGTTCTCAAGAGCGTCTTACCCTCAATCCTGGTTGATACGGGAGATGGGGAAAGTTTTAGCGCGTTGTGATAATCAATGTTCTCTCCTGTTTGACCTAATCTCCAGATCCCAAGAACACACTCTTTTTGTTAGTTTGTTAATCAGCTGAAGATCGATCCGTGCGTTCGGTTCCCAATGAAGAGAGAGAGCGAGAGAGCGAGTCATTAGCCGAGACCATACAGAGGAATCCATAATGAAGTGCTCCAGAAGGTCCACAAATGTTAACTCGAGACTGACTCGTCAATGTTTGATCGAACTTTGATAAGTCTGTATCCGCACAGGCCTTCGGGAGAGCGTTAAATCCACAGGGTTCAGTCCTTTGGCACTGCTTCATCTGTTTAACACTGATATTCTGTCATAATATTTCCTACAAAAAACATCCAGGGAGCGTTTCCCTCTCTCTTCCCATTGAATGGTTTAATGGTCCTCGTCTCTCAGGAAAATGACCTCTGGTTTAAAATAGAAAACATTGCTCATATGCACCGAAGAGGCACATGATATCCAGGATCTGGGGAGAGTTTTGCATAAAGAATTGAACACAGAGTGCCTTCCGACCGCGGCTTGTCCTACTAATAGACTGGATCCAATCCCTTTTAATCTGGAGTTCTGCATTTGGCTTCCAGATTGTGAGTTTGCCTTGAAAAACAAAAGAGGCATGAGATCAGATTCAGCAGCGAACACATTTAATCATCAAATGCAAAGGACAAAAACTGCAGAAGATGTTCCAGCTCTGATAAAGTGACCTTTACACGTTTTTACGCACATCCGTCTCGATAATCTGCTCTAATGCACCACAGACAGCTACAAATGACCTGCCAATCATCCACTGTGCTACATGCAAGAGCTTTAAGCTTATAAAAACAACAGTTTGATCCAAAAAATGTAATGAAATATAATTCAAAAAGATTGAAAAAAAAAGATTTTCAATTAAATTTAATATAAATACATACGTAAATAAATAATTATTTTAAGTTTTAAATTTTTATGCATTTTTTGGTCCTACTTTATATGTGTCCCTGCAGCACAAAAGCAGTCATACATCAATGGAAAGCTTATTTATTTATATGATGTATAAATCTCAATTTTGAAAAATTGACCCTTATGACTGGTTTTGTGGTCTAGCGTCACATATTAGGTGGCCTTAACTACTTACATCAAAAAATAAGTACATTGTACTTATTGTGTTCACATTGTGTTGCAAAACACTTCTGCTGCTATTGAGGTGGGATACGGGTAAGGTTAGGGACAGGTTTGGTGGTATGGGTAGGTTTAAGGGTGGGTTAAGGTGTAAGGGATGGGTCAACAGTGTAATTATAAATGTAATTAAATTAATTAATTACAGATGTAATTACATGCAAGTATTTTTTTATATATATATATAAGAACAATGTAAAAACATGTATGTACACAATAAGTGCATTGTACCAAATTATAAATTTAAATGTAAGTACATAGTAGTTAAGGCCACCTAATATAAAGTGTGACCATATTCTTTTTTTATGATAATAACACTGGGCAGGACTTTGGAAATTGAGACTCCATTAGGAATTGATTGGATGGTGGCCTCTATATGACAGGTTGTTGAAGGGGAGGAGTTTAAAAATATGAGAGCTTGGCAGCCGAAAAGGAAAGTAATTTCAGATTAATACGGTTATAGTCTTATTTCTCACAATAACAACAGAATCACATATTAAGAAAGTAAATAGGGTCAGTTTTGATTTCATGTTGACATTAAGTTCGCAAACTTGTCTGTGTGTCAGTGTGTGTGTGTGTGTGTGTGTGTGTG
>NW_015652158.1:68411-71633 GCF_001515625.1 Sinocyclocheilus rhinocerous
AAAAACATGTATGTACACAATAAGTGCATTGTACCAAATTATAAATTTAAATGTAAGTACATAGTAGTTAAGGCCACTTATATTAATGTTAATTATTCAAAATTACAGACAAATTAAAATGTAAAATTCATGCATTTTTCATGTAAAAACACAACAAAACTTTCATGAAACATGCATGAAGCTAAAAAGCATAACATGATGCAAGCAACACTGAGGTCATGGGATCGATTCCCAGGGAGCACTGACACTGTAAGTGGCTCCTATTGAAATCTGATCACAAGTGGTCACAGAAGATGCACTTGAGATGCATAAACAGCGATCTGTCTCTCCTGACCACTTGAGATGTGATACCAGGCATAAACTGGGCCTAGGAGAACCACTGAGTGTGTTTACATGTGCTGTAAAAGTCCAACTAAAATAGTTTGACTGAACTCTAACTTATTAGGTTCGTGAATTAATGAAAAGCGAATAATTATTTAAATCATTACATTTTTAATTAAAATAAATTATTTCACAATACAAAAAAAAAAAAAAACGTTAAAAAAAGTAAAACACTAAAATAAATAAATAAACTAACTAACTAGATAGCTAGCTAAATAAATAAATTACTGTTTATCAAACACTAGATTATGGTGCTAGAAATGACAGGGTCATGAGTTTGATTCCCAGAAAATGCATGAACTGATCAAATGCAATGCAAGTCAGTTTAAGAATGATTGAATTAATAAATGAATGAATGAATATAAAACGTCTGTTGAACGCATAAATGTAAAGGTAAACTAATGTAAACAAATGCATCATGTAAAATAAATGATGCAACTTCATAATGCAGTTGTAGCTCAGCTTTGTCCAGCATGCATACAGGTAACCAGTGCCATCTCAACACACATTATCACATCTGTATCAGAGGAAACAGCAGCCGAGGATACACAAACAATTTCCTCACAACATCAGCTGAGTTTGCGTAAACAGACAGCGCGGGTGACTATACATAGCGCGTGCTAATTGGACATTTAACGACTTCATTAACTCCAACCATCATCAGTTTGCTGAGACTTTCCTCCCAGATTTAATGCCAAGCAACAAAACCTTCGGCAGCAGCAGCAAGGACAAGGCCTGGTACGTTGAGGCTAGTTATCCGCTAATGCTAGGCCTTATTCAGACGGCTATTTTTAGCGCAGTGTGTCCTGCTGCAGTCTGGAGGGATTCTGGTTCCAAACGGCTGTCGAAGAGAGGTTGCGGCCCATTTCTATGGCACACAACAAACAGTAATTACCTTCTACTATGGTTGTGCTGGTATTCCACAACATCCCACCCCTCAGATTAGCCCATTTGTCTCAATATGTGACACACTAGGCCTTTACCCTTTTATCTCAATCTCTAAACCCCATCACAATACTCATATCTGCCCTCTTTTCTTCCATCATAGCGCCTTTCCCTATCTCCGCAGCTCTTTGCCAGGCCTTGTGTCTCTATCCCCGCATCCTGATCTCTCCCATTTCACGCTGAGCTGGAGGAAATGTAAATCCATCTGGAGCTAATAGAAGCAAGAGCTCTAATTCTGCACTAATTTTTGAAACAGGACCTGCATCTGAATCCATTGTGGTCCATTAAAACATTAGATCATGAATCAGCAGTCGGTTGAGCTTCAGGCAGGGTTTGAAATCAGCATCCGCAAACCTGGGGTTCATTTCGGGTGGCGGGTGAAAAATAACCGTGATGGGTAACATATATAAACTCACTAGCCAGTTTGATGGGTTATGATTCATAAATTATGTTCTCCAACCAGGAGCCACCAACATTAGCAAAACAAAGCAGAAAAAAGGTTTGCATAATGGATTTTGTGCGCAAAATACTTTTTGGCGTAGCTGACACAAAACAGCATATGCAATTTACGTTCAGTGGATATTCTCCAAAATGGCACCAGGGTGATGCGGAGGAGACGAAGTGTTGAATAAAGTCGTTTTTTTTTTCGCACAGAAAGTATTCTCGTAGCTTCGTAAAATTACGGTTGAACCCCTGATGTCACATGGATTATTTTAACGATGTCCTTGCTACGTTTCTGGACCTTGATCGTGTTAGGATCCTTGCTGTCTATGCAGGGTCAGAGAGCTCTCGGAATTCATCAAAAATATCTTAATTTGTGTTCCGAAGGTCTTACGGGTTTGGAACGACACGAGGGTGAGTAATTAATGACAGAATTTTCATTTTTGGGTGAACTAACCCTTTAATAATCTATGATTGTTTGAGTTGGAAATACTTAAATTAAACTCCAACAGCTAAAGTTTTTTTTTTTCCTTTCACAAAAAAAGAGATTAGTATTAGACTAACAAGTATACTAACAATTTTTATTTTTTTTTATAAAATAATTATTTTAAATATTATAGCATATAAATATATACATATAAAATATAAATCGAAATATTTGTGAATGGAGAAATTATACCGATCAGTTTCAAAAATCACAATTATTATTTATTTCAAATAAATGTTAATAATCTTAAACAAAAACTAAGTTGGGTAAGTTGGACACAACTAAAACAATCCCTGACAGTTCAACCAAACGCAGGTACATCTGCTTTAAAATTTACTCATTATTTTTAAGTGTAAAAATGTTTCAACAATCAATCAATCAATCAATCAATCAATCAATAATAGCCAAATAAATAATAAACAATATCCAAATAAATAAAATTAAAATAAAATAAAATAAAATAAAATAAAATAAAATAAAATAAAAAAATCAAACACTAGCCACAGGCAGATAAAGCGAAACATCAAACACCTCCACATTGTATGATCCAGAGCTGCTGACAGGAGCTTTGGGGCATTTCAAAATCAAATCGAGCTCTGGAATAAAAGATGGACATTTTTCCAGGTCAGAAAAGGTGATTTAACTCAAAAGTCTTCTACTTGATCAGACGGTAACTCTTTGTTCACCTAATTGTACAGGCAGAACATGGTGTCTACAGAAGCCTTTTGAAGTAGTTCCTGACAGTGACCTTGACAGACACCTCTGCCCTTTTTTTTACGATTTTTTTCAGAGGTGCTGTCATCATGTCCCTCAATATATGGCTTTTTGCTGACTGGCTCCCAGACTTCACTCGATTCAATGTCAGATGATTGTCTGTGATATAAAAAAAAAAGCAACACACACAACATTAGTTAGCAGGAACACCTCAAATCACAAACACATATAACACGCACACACACACACACACA
>NW_015652158.1:71771-86188 GCF_001515625.1 Sinocyclocheilus rhinocerous
ACACCTCAAACACAAACACATAAATCACACACACACACACACAGAGAAGAGGTGTGCACTAACTGACTAACTGGTGCTACAACAACAACCTCTCTCTGTCACTGTCTACAGAAGCCTTTTGAAGTAGTTCCTGACAGTGACCCTGACAGACTCCTCTGCCCTTCAGCATCAGATTTCTGTCCACTGGGGGCGCTGTTTCCCACCCAACAGAGAACAGCTTCAACCTGCGCTTTCATACCGGCCCATTCAGGGCTCCTCTGAGACTCCTCAATAGAAGGCAACTGTGACCAATTGACTGAGATGGCTCTCCGCTGGTTATGTTAAATGGCCTCCTCTCTCGGATCTGAGAGCCGAGGTGGTCCACCGCCGGATATTATCAACACTGCTCTAAGCACCAGGAACCTGGCCAACCTAGATTGTGCCTCCAAGGGCACTCAGGCTTTAACTGGAATGTTTGTTTTTTGCTGAAACGAGCTGAGGAATGTTGTGTTTTGGATGCTGGTGTGCTGATGTTCCCACCTTGCTTCTTACTCAACGTTTATAGCTTGACAAAATAATTGTTCTGGCTGACCAACATAGCGATGCATGATATATCAGCACAGTATCGGTTATCGGCCAGTATTAGAGATGTTAAATTTATCGGTATCAATCGATAATAGTTTTTAAAATGTTTTTGCACATTTTCCAAATTGTTACATTTAGGTTTCCATCATGCACTGTTAAATGTAACCTTTAGCAAGTCTTCAAAAGCAAATCCATTTTCTGTAGCTCAAACATTAGAGTAGGTCTGGGTTTGATTCCTGGGGAATGCATTAATTGGTCAAATTTAAATACTGAATGCAATATAAGTATCTTGGATAAAGACGTTTACCAAACACATATATGTAAATGTCATTGTTTAGTGTGACACACTGGAATTGACCGGAACTGACATAGACGATGACAGACAGTTGCTTAGCATGAAAAGTACAGCAATCCGGTGACGACTCTGAAAGTTGTGTCGTTTATGGGTGACATAACCAGCACTAACCAACATCATAGGGATCATTCTGATTATTTTACGTTCACCAACAAGCTGACAAGGAGCACTAAAGGATGGAATAAACTACTTTGTACAGTCAAATTAAAGTGTGGATGGATCAGTGGTAGTTGCCAAAAGTCAGAGTCAGTCTGCAGATTTTGTGCAATTAGAGGTAACAGATTTCACAGAAAATCCCGGGTACAGACTGAGACTTTGACTCCATCCTGTAGGAGGAGATCAAACATGATTTTAGAACACATTGTTTTATTTTTCAAACATCTCATAGAAACAAGGTGCATGTTTCTGTGTGAATGTGTTGTTTTTGGAACAATTTGAAAGTGTAAACAAATATGATAAAACAGTAATTTTGTGAAATATTATTACCATTTAAATATAACATATATTAAAATGTAATGTATTTATGTGATGCGCAGCTGTATTTTCAGCATCATTACTCCAGTCTTCAGTGTCACATGATCTTCAGAAATCATTCTAATATGCTGATTTGCTGCTCAAAAAACATTTCTGATTATTATCAATGTTGAAAACAGTCATCATGTTAAATATTTTTGTGGAAACCGTGATACAATACTATTTATAAATTTAAGGTAGATTTTTTTTTTTATTTTTTATAAGAAATGAATACTCTCATTCAGCAGTGACACATTAAATGGATCAAAAGTAACAGTAAAGATGTTTATAATGTTACAAAAGATTATATTTCAAATAAATGCTGTTCACTGAACTACCTATTCATCAAAGAATCCTGAAAAAATAAATGTATCCTGGTTACTACAAAGTATAAAGTAGCAAAAAACTGTTTTCAACTGTTCTTCCTTGAGGAATAAATCAGCATATTAGATTGATTTCTGTGTGATCCTCAGCCATTTATTGTATGATGCCCAGTTTTTCCAAGTCTGCAAATGTATGATGCCTAGAGTAAGTATAGTGTATAGTATTCCAGCATTAAAGTGATAGTTCACCTCAAAAATGAAACTTCTGTCATTATTTCCTTACCTTCCACTTGTTCCAAACCTCTATTAATTGCTTTTTTCTGTTGAACACAAAAACACACACACATATATATATATATATATTTTTTTTTTTTTTTAAAGAATGGGGGTAAATGTACAGTTGACGGTAGCCATTGACTTCCATAGTATTTTTTTTTCCATACTATGGAAGTCAATGGCTACCGTTAACATTCTTCAAAATATCTTCTTTTGTGTCCATCCGAGGAAAGAAACTCGTACAGGTTTGGAATGACATAAGGGTAAATGACAGAATTTTCATTTTTGGGTGAACTACCCTTTTAAATTTATCCTGAACCTTGTTGAAGTGATAATTTAAACACAACCCTGCAAAATACCAATATTTTGACACATGACACACACCTCGCAAAGGAAAACAGTAATATGTGCTATTCCATAGGTTTGGACATAAGGGTGAGTAAATGACAGAATTTTCATTTTTGGGTGAACTACCCTTTTAAATTTATCCTGAACCTTGTTGAAGTGATAATTTAAACACAACCCTGCAAAATACCAATATTTTGACACATGACACACACCTCGCAAAGGAAAACAGTAATATGTGCTATTCCATACTCAGCAGGGATGTTCATAACATACACATGAGTCTAATGTACTAAGATGTGCAAACCGTAGGATTCCTCTCATTTTCGTTGCAAAAAATCCAAACCAGGCATCATAGCGTTTCAATTTTACACTTTTGTAATTCAAATGCATCCTATTGAATGAAACAACTGTCAGGCTATCAATTTAAATAGCGATCTCAAGTGTGCCGTACCATCAGGGAAATCTTTTTAGGCCCGTTACCCCGACACAGGCAGACAGCAGAGCCGCTATGCCTGTAATTTATCCATTAAAGCTGGTCTAATTAACAGAACTGGAACATCTCTGCATCAGCAGCACTGTGGGGAGATTCTATCACACTGGCAACCCGCTACCTAGCAACAAACCTTAAAGGGATAGTTCACCCAACAATGAAAATTCTGTCACTAATTACTCACTCACGTCGTTCCAAACCCGTAAGACCTTCGTTCGTCTTCGGAACACAAATTAAGATATTTTTTTGATGAAATCCGAGAGCTCTCAGGCCCTGCATAGACAGCAACACAACTGAAATGTTCCTAGGTCCAGAAACATAGTAAGGACATCGGTAAAATAGTCCATGTGACTATTGATTGTGCGAAGCTACGAGAATATTTTTTGTGCACAAATAAAACAAAAATTACGACTTTATCCAACAATTCTTCTGCACGCCGCTGCAGACGGGATTGTTGAATAAAGTCTGAATTTTTGTTTTCTCTGCACACAAAAAATATTCTCGTAGCTTCGCAAACATTTCAGTTGTGTTGCTGTCTATGCAGGGTCTGAGAGCTCTCGGATTTCATCAAAAATATCTTAATTTGTGTTCCGAAGACGAACGAAGGTCTTACGGGCACACTGGCAACCCGCTACCTAGCAACAAACCTTAAAGGGATAGTTCACCCAACAATGAAAATTCTGTCACTAATTACTCACTCACGTCGTTCCAAACCCGTAAGACCTTCGTTCGTCTTCGGAACACAAATTAAGATATTTTTTTGATGAAATCCGAGAGCTCTCAGGCCCTGCATAGACAGCAACACAACTGAAATGTTCCTAGGTCCAGAAACATAGTAAGGACATCGGTAAAATAGTCCATGTGACTATTGATTGTGCGAAGCTACGAGAATATTTTTTGTGCACAAATAAAACAAAAATTACGACTTTATCCAACAATTCTTCTGCACGCCGCTGCAGACGGGATTGTTGAATAAAGTCTGAATTTTTGTTTTCTCTGCACACAAAAAATATTCTCGTAGCTTCGCAAACATTTCAGTTGTGTTGCTGTCTATGCAGGGTCTGAGAGCTCTCGGATTTCATCAAAAATATCTTAATTTGTGTTCCGAAGACGAACGAAGGTCTTACGGGTTTGGAACGACGTGAGTGAGTAATTAATGACAGAATTTTCATTTTTGGGTGAACTATCCCTTTAACAGATTAAAAGCATCCTCACCTCGGACAGGAGAAAACACTCGGTAAGAACGCAGGACGCCGGCAACAGAAAAGAAACATAATTAGTTGAGATGTGAAGAGAATGGGAAGGGAGGCGGGATCGAACCCTGTGTTATTGCGAAATGGAGTCGTCCTCTTTGAACGATTTCCCGTATTCCGGGTTCAAGTCCACCACCGTGGTCCCTTTAAGCGCTCCGTAACCCCCCTCCAGGCCGTGGGACCCTTCTTGTCTGTCCGACCCGAGCGGGACGGAAGGCTTGCTGGAGAATCCCGAGGACGAGGACGAGCGCGGCGGAGGACAGGACGCCGCCCCCTGCTGGCCACCGTTGGTCTGAGAACAAACGTTACTGACGCGAGCCACCTTCTGCTTGTAGTGCTGGCTGTGAAGCTTGTACTTCATCAGCAGGATGAAGATGAAGACGAGGACCGACGCCACGATGATCCCGCCGATGATGATGATCATGGTGCCGCCGAGGAACTGGTCGTGGATGGAGCGGCAGTGGCGAAACTCGCGCTCCGTGGAGAAGGACACGCAGCCCACCAGCCGCGTCGCGGTCAGAGCCGTGATGCCGTCGTCGTAGACGGCCAGGACGCAGAGCTCGTAGTCTCGCGACGAGGCCAGATCGCTCAGTAGAAACAACCTATGGGAGGCGGGAATCATTCTGAGAGAGAGAGAGAGAGAGAGTCAGGCCTTGAGCATTTTTGAAAGAAGTCTCTTCTGCTCACCAAGGCCGCGTTTATTTGATTAAAATATGGTAAAACCAGCAATATTGTGAAAAAGTATTTCAATTTAAAATAACTGTTTTCTATGTTACCTTCTGCTCAACAAGGCTGCATTTATTTGATTAAAAATAGGGTAAAACCAGCTTCATGGTTTCCACAAAGTATAAAGTAGCAAAAATATTTGCAGCATCTTCCTTGAGCAGCGAATCAGCATATTAGAATGATTTCTGAAGATCATGTGACACTGAAGACTGGAGTAATGATGCTGGAAATACAGTTTTGTTCATAGAAATAAATTATATTTTAACAGATATTCACATAGAAAACAGCTCTTTTAAATTGTAATAATATTTCACAATATTACTGTTTATTTGATTAAAATATGGTAAAACCAGCAATATTGTGAAAAAGTATTTCAATTTAAAATAACTGTTTTCTATGTTACCTTCTGCTCAACAAGGCTGCATTTATTTGATTAAAAATAGGGTAAAACCAGCTTCATGGTTTCCACAAAGTATAAAGTAGCAAAAATATTTGCAGCATCTTCCTTGAGCAGCGAATCAGCATATTAGAATGATTTCTGAAGATCATGTGACACTGAAGACTGGAGTAATGATGTTTTGACAATTTAGCTTCGATCACAGCAAACAGTTACATTTTAACAGATATGCATATAGAAAACAGCTATTTTAAATTGTAATATTTCACAATATTTCAGTTTTTATTGTATTTTCATGAAATAACGTAAGCCTTGGTGAGCATAAAAAATATAAAGAGACAACTGTAGAAAACAGTTATTTCACAATGTTATTTACAATGACTTTTTTTACTTTTCATTCAATAAATGCAGCCTTGTTGAGCATAATAGACTTAAGGTAACATCGAAAACAATTATTTAAATTGAAACAATATTTCACAGCATGATTGATTTTACTGTATAATTAAAGCATCAAAAAACAACTTTTTTGAAAAACATACAAAAATCCAAACTTTTGCCCTATAGTGTACATGCTTTATATTGTCTATAAACACAAGTAAAGTGAACACATGTTCTGCAAGCTTTAGTTTAAACTCCACAAAATTCAATTGAGGGCAGATGGTTGTCATGAACACACAGAGTTTACAATATTGCCCATGCTGTCCAAAGTGAGACGCGTGTCAGAGAAGATTTAAGCATAACATGTGCCCTGTGCCATCTGCAGCAGAGAGACTGAGTGCCCCGGGACGCCGCTCTCTTCTGGATTTACTCGTGACCTCTCTCTCTACAGGACACAGTAAGAAAGTGCAACAGTTTTGGGAGACTTCATCTGTCTTCATCAGGAGGTCAGCGAGTTCGCAGAAGGTTGAACATTGGTACATAAGCAAAAATAGAGTTTTTATACGATTGTAATTTTAAGTCCAAAGTTAACCCTCACCAAACAGCAAGTGCAATCAAATATAAAAATAGGCTGTAGCGAGTAAACATGCTAAACTGCATGATTATTACCTTTGCTGATGTTTCATGATTCATGCCAAACTCCATACTAAAGAAAACTATTTTCGGTCAGTATAAAACTCACATTCATGCACGGCTTTTTGTTTGAACTTACTTTATATAGTGTATTATAAATATAGGGCCTACTGTATTATACTGCATATAAATAAAAAATGACACATCATGTTAAAAACATACCTGCATAGCCTACGAGAAAGTGATTGCACGGGTCACTGAGCGACTGTATGAAAACACAACCCAAGTGACCAGACTACAGCTCGTTTTTTTTTTCTTTTTAAATAATGCAAGTGATTTAAATATTTTAAAGATGGTCTGATTTTATTGAAATTTAGCATTTTTGTTTTTCTTTCCCAAAGCAAGAAACTGCGTAACTTGTTCAAAGATTGAAATATTTGGAAAATATTTTATTTGAACACTGTATATACAGTATAATGCATTATAAAGTATACCTGATGAATAAAAGGGTATGTTTGCAGATTTTCTACTAAATGCTCTCTTTGTATAGTTACAATGTTGGTGGTATAAGTGGAAAACTCTCTGGAAAAAAAGGTACAAAAGCTTTCACTGGGACGGCACTCTTTCAAAAGGTACTAAATTGCACTAAATTACTGCTTACAGATAGTCTGATCGAGCCCAGTGCATTATGGGTGCACGTTTTCCTACAGTTTGTTTTGCCACAGCCCTGTTTCTTTGTTTTCTCTAGTCATGTTGCACCAATTAAAATAACAAAAATTGCATTTCTACTGCATAGACAGCTATCTTTTATTAAAACCCCATCTTTGCAGTGATGAATTACTCCTTTAGTTATGTTTTATAGGGGCGGTTTCCCGGACAGAGATTAAACCTAATCCTAGACTAAAATGGCAATTTAAACCAGATTAACAGAACACTGCTTTCTCTGTCATGGTTTTAAATAGTCTCAGACTTAGTCTAGTTCAGATTTTAATAGGCTGATTTCTTGGAGGAAGACTTGAGCTGCTACTAAATTGGGGCTTAAATTAAACCTATCAGGAGGCAGGTTTAACTTCAGATTAACATTGTGTTTCCAGTCTTTATGCATCGAAATTATTGCCACCCTTTGTAGATTTAAACAAAGAAGCCTGTGGAATTAAATCAGCACTGTTAATCATTTTGATATTTTATAAAAAAATAAAAAAATAAAATAAATAAATAAATAAACTTTCATTGAAGTAAAATGGAAAGGAAGGTAAATCATGGCTGGATAATTTTATGTTAGCCACCCTGGTGTTCTAAAAAATTTAAATATGAATGGGAATATATATCTTCAGATATTATACTTATAATAATTTCTAGGACTAGACATAATTGTGGTCAATGTGTATTAGAGAAAAAAAATATTTTCATAATGTGATTTTGTTGAAAAGTTAGATTTTTGTGATTTTCAAAATGTATTTTATTTACTTTTTAAAAAAAATAAAAGATCAGAAGAATAAACAATACAGATTTATTTTCACAATCCTCTTTGATCATATTTTTAGGGTGCCAATATAATTCTGACCATGACTCTCTCTAAAACAGCTGCTTTATGTATAATATAAATAATAATAACAATAATAACAACAACAACAACAACAACAACAACAACAATAATAATAATAATAATAATAATAATGTTACAAAACAACAGCTGATTACTTCACTACAAAGAGATTTCTAGGCACCTGATGTGAGCAGTTTACTTTGCTTGCTTTAAAACAAGTTTTCTCTTGTTCAGTAACATTTTTGTTTGTTTGTTTTTGTTGTCGTTGATTGCAGGCTTTTTTTTCCGCTGCTATTGTTTTCCTTGGATTTGCTTCTCAGTTCCATACAATGTTAAGCTTTTCTCGTTTCATTCCATGTTTTACAGGCCACCTCTGTCCTGCTAATTCAGATGAACATAGTTGGTTTTAAATTAATCTAGTTTATTTTAGTTCAGGACTCCATAGTCCAGGAGTTAGTAATCTGTACTTAATCTGTGTTTCAGAAAGCCTTTTTTTAAACCAAAGATTAACTATTCTAGATTAGGCCTATACTCCTGGCTTAATTTAAACACTGTCCAGAAATCCGCCCCTACATGCATTAACAAGGAATCTGCAAATATTATGATGCATTTAACTTTGTTTACAACTATTTATGAGATGCAATGCCTTTATGAATACGTATGTAATGCATTATATGTGAAGGCATCAAGCAAAGCGTTCTCAAATATTATTCTTGCCAGATCCCTCTCTAAAGCCGTGAGCAGGAGTATCATGTTTTCTGCAGGTCTGCTGATGCGATGCATTATTGAGCGCTGCACTGAGGTGAGCAGATGAAGACCTGAGTCATGCCCTGGCTGACGCGGCGTGTTTGCGTGTTTGTGACCGTGAGCATGACCGCATATTTTTGCATTTGACCCCGTGGGTAATTGGCCGAGCTCCTCCGGCGAGCGCGGGCTGACTGTGAGGGTAATGGTGTGTGAGTGTGTGAGTGTAAGTGTGCATACTGCTAACTGCTCAGACACTGTGGGAAGCACACTGCTGTTTTTGATTGTTATCGACAAACAGCCACACATGAAATTACTTTACATTGACAGCAGTGCATTGCTCCAGTGTTTTCTTTTTGATGGGGCAGCACATTTATCAGAGATTGTAATACATGCCAGTGCTAGCAAATACTGTGTATGACCATGTTTGAGTGCTATAATAAAGAACCAGAGTATATCAAGATTTCACTTCAATCTCAGTATTATTACATCGGATTATAAGGACATTTTAAATGAATGTAAAATATATAAAATGATACATTAAATAAATTAAATCAATTGTTTATAATAATAATAATAATAATAATAATAATAAATGATTTAAAATAAATTTTATAAATTTTTTTGCAATATAAAAATATTTAAAATAAATAAATAAATAAATAAAAAAGGAAATTATAACAAAAACTATTAGCATGTCAATTCTTAAATTCTATATAAATATTATAGTAACAGCTTACTAAGGACATTTTAATTATTGTAAAATAAAAAAAAAATATATATATATATATATTTTTATAAATAAAATATTTAAAATCCATTTATTTAATTACATTATTTAATAAACAAATATGTTGAAAACATTATTATTATAACAAATTATAAAGGACATTTTAATGTAATATTCTGAAAATATAGATTTTTTTCAAAATATTTTTTTTAAATTGCATTTATTTTGTTCCATTATTTAATAAATAAATAAACAAATATATAAATAAATAAACAAACGAACGAATGAATGAATGAATGAATGGATGGATGGATGAATGAATGAATTCTGTCTTAATATTTTTGAATTCTATTTGCATGTTCTTCCACACACATTGTTTTATGTCTCATAAGCGTTAAACGCTGTTAACAGCGCTGTCAGTGAGTTTGAATAAGCGCTGGGTTTGGTAGCTGCTGTAGTGTCATGTGCTAATGAGCAGATACAGGAATCTCCCTTCAGTCTGCTCCTCTGGATCCTCTCACAGAGCATTTGATGGATATATAGTGAGAAAATTCCTCTCAGTTCTGGCAGCCATTGGTCCTTTTAAGCTGCCGAGGGTCAGGCTGGCTGCACCCGTGTCTCTGAGCTGTCACTGTAAATAGAGAAGGGGCTTCGAGCTCTTCTGAAGATCTGTCACTTGGCACAGAAACCCTGTCATCTCACTGTCTTCTGAAGGAGCTGGTACTGCTTAATTACCCACTTAAAAGCGGCTTAAATTAAAGATGAAAACATGCAAATAACGAGGGAGGGAGAGATGATAATGTGGAAAAGATGAGGTGAGATAATGACAGTGACATTCTCAAACAGAAACCCTCGGCACCTAGAGCTCTCTTAAAGAAACAGGTCACCAAAAAATGATGGTGGTTCAAACCCATTTGAACGAACTTCTGTAAAAACAATATATATACTGTATATATATATATATATATATACAGTGGGTACGGAAAGTATTCAGACCCCAAATACTGAGCATTTTTCAGTTTTTCTTTTTTAATAAATCTGCAAAGATGTCAACAATTCTGTGTTTTTCTGTCAATATGGGGTGCTGTGTGTACATTTAATGAGGAAAAAAAATTAACTTAAATGATTTTAGCAAATGGCTGCAATATAACAAAGAGTGAAAAATTTAAGGGGGTCTGAATACTTTCCGTACCCACTGTATATATATTCTCTTTCTCTCAAAAATGTATATACTGTAATCATTTTCTCACCCTCATGGTGTTCTAAGATATTTGGTAGAATATGGGGAACCAAGTAGTTGTTGGTTCCCATTAACTTACAAACAAAAATGCTATAAAATTAACAAACAAAAATGCCATACAAGTCAATGGAGACGATGAACTGTTTGTTCTTCAAAATATCTTCTTTTTGGCTACAGCAGAAGAAATACATTCTTACAGGTTTGGAACAACATAAGGGTAAACAATTACAGAATTTTCAATTTTGGCTGAACGATTCCTGTAATTATAATTGCAGATCATAGGTGCACTTTGTAATAATATCAAATTAACATATATTATTTTTTTATTAATTCATAATTAAAAAAGCTTAATTCAAATTCAAATAATAAAAAAAAAAAACATTTAATTTTTATTTGATATTACATTTGATTTTAATATATTTTGTAATATACTGTATTTCAGTTACAAATTTATTTAAATACATGACATAAGTTTCAATAGAAATTACATTAAAGTATATTTTAGTTTACCATAAATGCCTTTCACTTTATTCAGCTGTAACTTTAACCATCTTTCAAAGACAATGGGATTATGAAATACAAATAAATATGTACTGAAATCCCCAATTTAGTGGGTCAAAAAGCACTCTTAAAGTGATAGTTCACCCAAAAATGAAAATTCTGCCATCGTTTACTCACCCTCCACTTGTTACAAACCTGCTTGAGAAGAAACAAACTCATACAGGTTTTGAACAACTTGAGAGTGAGCAAATGATGGCAAAATCTTAATTTTTGAGTGAACTATTCCTTTAAGTTCAGCTAATTAAAAAAAAGATGTAACTATAATCTGGATGGCTGTCCATTTTTGAGAATATACAATCTGGTAATAATGTTGTAAATAATGTTCAGTTTCTTGTACAGACCAATCGTTTCATTTTTTCAGCTAAAAATCTTCTTTACTGTTCTATTGAAGAAAAAAAGTCACCTACATTTTGTATGACCTGAGGGTGAGAAAATTAACAGCCGATTTTCATTTTTGAGTGAACTGTCCCTTTAAGAGAGCGTCTGCCAAGAGAATGCATGCTGATATAAATGCACTCCATCTGACAGCACACCTTGCACTTCATCCAGGTCTTCATTTGGCACCACACACACTGTGCCTCCAGCGCTCTTTCACCCAGACATCACTTCAAATTTAACCTGTCTTTTCGACTCAAAGTTTACACTCTATATTCTCACCCCGGTCTCAGTTTCTCAGCCACCATCTCCAAGTCATCCGTAGTCCAACGGGAGTCAGGCGCATGCATTCTTAATTGATTCTGAAAGACTTTTAGATTACTCTGCAGCTCTATAAACCAGAGAACTCCCCTTGCCTTTTCCATAATTAATAGCAAATTGCTTTCTGTATGTATCTTTTCTTCTCTCTTAATCTATCCAGTGGGATTATTGCAGAGTTAATTACATCCTTACAGATCCCTTCAATGAGAAATCATGGGCGGTGGGGCCACGTCTGAATGCTAAAAAGGAACATTAATGTAGACGTTTCTGCGTAAGGGGTGTCGACGACGATACGCAACCCAAAAATATAGGGCATCCGCACAAAGATTTGCTTGTCCTCTCAATATCTTACAAAGCAAAAAATCGGGTTTTGAATTCGAGACGTGTTTAAACATCAATGCAAATACGCCTTCATTGTAATCTGTCAGGAGCATCTGAAACGAGAGCAAGCAGCTTCTATTGTTATTCTGTTATTATTGTCTTCCTCATTGCACCTCGAGCTCTGTGATTTATTGAAGGGTGTCAATCCGTCGGCTCGTGGTTCCTGCTTTGCGAAATTCAGTTTGAATTGCATCAGGCTGAAACTATTACCGTGGAAGCCAATCTGTCTGTGCGCTAATGAAAATCCTTCAAGAGCTTTTCTGACATATATCCTAAAACAGCTGGTCCTTTTGGGAAGGATCCTTTCATTAGCAAAGAAAAAAAAAAATACATGCTTGTATTTCATATAGTGCATTCATGATAGTATTGTGTCTTTGTTGGCTGGCAATCATCGAGGTCCATTTGTATTCATCAGAGGAATTGCAATGTTTCATCCCCTATCTGAATAGGATTCTGCCATAAGCCATTAACACCCCCAGACTCAGATGCCAGCCTTTGCCTTTGAACAAAGACAGAATCAATTTGTTTATCTAATGCAGAATTACCCAGATTCAAACCCCATTTGGGGGGATAGACCATCCGCAGTGCTCTCTCAAATAATGCATTAGGAAAGAAGACATTGCAGAGAATTTTACTACAAAGCGTTAAAAAATTTGGAATCAGCATATCTTGCATGTATGGTTTTGCATAGACACACTTCATTGTCATTTTGATACTCAAGCAGCCTGTATTTTGCTACTAAATATCACTATAAACAACTACTAGATGACATAAATAAACTAGTGTAATCTTCATGTCACATTGCAATGTTTTCATAATATGCTTTTGCTCATCAACCAGACCTTTACTAACACAGAATCAGCTGTGAGCTCGATGCATGACTTCAGAAACAGTAAAATGGGCAAATAGCTATTTTTAGCTTTTAATTATATAATAATACTACTTATTATTATTATAATGATGGTATTACTGCAACTGGGAATAAATTAGAAGCAAAAGTTGATTTGAATTAGTAGATCAGAGAGCAGAAAACCATGAGCTGGTTCGGATTAAGAAAATAGTAATAATAAAATCACATTAATATTGGTAAAATCATTTTATTTTCAATGGAAGGGGATAATAAAATGTCTGGAGCAGCTCATCAAAACTACCAATGGGGCGTCTGTCAACCTCCAGTGTAGACAGCTTCACTGATTAAAATAAAAGCAATTTAGCACTGATGCATTCTGGCATGCCGCTCATGTGTTTATATATTTATAGTATCAATAACAAATGTTATTACTGTCTACAGTCTAATCAATAATACAATCAGTGCAACCAGGGTTCTTATAGTTAACTAAAGCTAAACCATTAAATAAATGAATGAATGAATGAATGAATGAATGAATAAACTTTGGCAATCATTGGCAAAGCTAGTTGCCAATAAAACATTTTCATTTAGTTTAACTTCATGTACTAAAATAACTAAAACTGAAACAAAAATTTGTAAAAACTATATAGACGTATGATAAATAAATAAATATGTAAACAAATAAATAAATAAACACCAAAAACACACAACAAAATTACTAAAATAAATAAACAATAATAAAAAACTACTAAAACTTTAACATGGAAAATATAAAAACAAAACAAATTAAAACTATTAATAAACACTATAATAGTATCTTAGTTATACTCAACTAACGCTGGTGCAAACCGTAGATGACAGATAAACAGAAAGCTATGCAATAATTGCAATCATTTCAGACAATGCCAACAATTGCAAAGACTTCAGACGATGCCAACTTTGGATTGACATACAAAACTGTCACATATTATCCTTATATTGTTATCATTACGAGCCTTATGCGTTCATTGTGTCTGCTTAACTGAATACATTATGTTGATTATTAACCACATAACATGTAGCTGTATATTACTTCCATATAGATATTCCTTTACTACACTCACCACCTCTGACTGATAACAAAATACAGTAACCTCGAAACATGCATCTTCTGTAAAGCTGCTTTGAAACAGTATGTATTGTGAAAGCAATATGTGACCCTGGAGCACAAAAGCAGTCTTAAGTCGCTGGGGTATATTTGTAGCAATAGCCAACAATACATTGTATGGGTCAAAATTATCCATTTTTCTTTTATGCCAAAAATCATTAGGATATTAAGTAAAGATCATGTTCCATGAAGATATTTAGTAAATTTCCTACCGTGAATATATTAAAACTTAATTTTTGATTAGCAATATGCATTGCTAAGAACTT
>NW_015652158.1:90308-97265 GCF_001515625.1 Sinocyclocheilus rhinocerous
AAGATCATGTTCCATGAAGATATTTTGTAAATCTCCTACCGTAAATATATCAAAACTTCGTTTTTGATTAGTAATATGCATTGCTAAGTACTTCATTAAGACAACTTTAAAGGCGATATTTTTAATATTTAGATTTTTTTGCACCCTCAGATTCCAGATTTTCAAATAGTTGTATCTCAATCTCTGTATTTATTCTCAATCTCAGTAAAAAAAAAAAGACCCTTATGACTGGTTTTGTGGTCCAGGGTCACAATTGCAAATAAACCTGGATTTATCTCAAGGTTCTGTGAGGAAACTCACCTGTATATGAGGATGTCGTCGGTGGAGCTGTTGTACTGGATCTGGTACATGCGAACTCCAGGGATTTGGCTTTGCGGAGGCCAGCGGATCATCGCAGAGCTTGAGGTTATTTCCGAGACACTGACCCTCTGATCAGCTCGAGCCTGGCCGCCGCTACCACTGCTGTTGGACTTTATAGAAGTCGGCATGTCCGAGGGTCCCGGCTCCGGCTCCAGTTTGGGGTCGTAATGCGGCGAAGGGTTCACGACTAATTCCACAGGAGCCGTGGCCTCGCCGGCTGCATTCGAGGCTATGCAGGTGAACACGCCGGAGTCCTTCACCGTGGCTGTTAAGATTTCCAAAGAGCCGTTCTCGTAGCATATGGTGCGCGAGGTGTTTCCGATTAGCTTCCCATCTGGACTGACCCAGTGGACGGTTGGCTCGGGGTCTCCCACGGAGCGGCATCGCAAACTAACCTCTTGACCCTCCATGACGAACATCTTGGAAGTGTGCCGGGTGATCATAGGCGGCTCGCAGACGAACTCTTCCTCGCGAATCGTCCAGAAGTACTTGCCGGCCAAGTCTTGCGGGGACGCGCATGTCTCCAGATCGTCCTCCCGCGTCAGGCGGCGCAACCAAACCAGCTCGCAATTGCAATGCAATGGGTTCCCGCCGAAACTGAGCACCAGCGCGGTCAGCGGCGAGCCTTTCATTTTGGCGTAGACGGGGATTCGTAGGAATAGAGGATCTGGGGGGAACTTCTTCAACTTGTTGGATGTCATATCAAGTCGGGCGAGTTTATGAAGATTGGAAAATATCCCTTCGGGAACAAACTCGATGAGATTGTGGTCCAAACTGAGGGTGTTGACGCTGGCTAGCATGGCTATAGTGTCCCACGGCACGTCCACCAGGTTGTTGTAAGAAAGGTCGAGGTCCTCGAGAGTTTCTAGGAAGTCTTGGAAGGCTCCGTCGGAGATGCTGTGAAGCTGGTTGTTGGCGAGGATAAGGTGGCGCAGATTCACAAGCCCCTGCAGATGGGTGTCGTCTAGCACCGTGAGCCGGTTTGCGTCCAGATGCAACGCGTGCAGATCCTGCAGGTCAGTGAAGGCGTACGGTCGGATCTGGCTGATGGTGTTGCGGGAGAGCGTGAGGTGTATGAGGCTGCTCATGTTAGCGAAGTCTTGGTGGCGCAGGGTGGTGATGAAGTTGTCCATTAGTCGCAGCTCGGCGGTCTGCCGGTCGATATTAGGCGGCACGAAGAGCAGGCCGGTTTTGGCGCACAGCACGGTGTACGAGGGCAGCAGGTTCTGGCAGGTGCAGCGTTTGGGGCACAGCATGGCGTAGGACGGCATGGAGAACAGAGCCAGGCACAGCAGCAGTTGCTCCATGGGTGCGCTCCTACAGGAATCAGAGCACAGAGGAAAACGGGTTAGCTCTCATGGTGAGTCTCTTCCCTCTGTCTGCGAGTCTCTTTTGACACACTATAACCTCCCCAAACACACACACACACACACACACACACACACACACTCATGTCTGGTCAGCTATCCTTGTGGGGACTCTCCATAGGCGTAATGGTTTTTCTACTGTACAGACCGTATATTCTATTGCCCTACACCAACCCTACCCCTAAACCTACCCCTCACAGGAAACTTTCTGCATTTTTAGATTTTCAAAAAACTTCATTCTGTATGATTTATAAGCTTTTGTACCCGTGGGGACCACAATTTAGGTCCCCACCGTGACACGAGTCCCCATGAGTCTGTGTGTAGTCAGGTTTAAGTCCCCACCAGGATATATAAACCTGTACACACACACACTAAGTAACTCACGCTCTCTCATGCACGGTCAAGAGAGTGTTTTATTAAACATGCAAAGATTGTCGGGCACATTAAGACACAAATCAGTGAAAGGTAAAGTTGAGCAGACTTCGCAGCCGGTGGTGAGGTTATACCTACTAGCATGTATCAAAACATTTGCAAATGCCCAGCTGGACTTGCATTCACCCTATGCACATTTCCCTAATCAAATTAGTGCATTAACATTTTCTAACAACATGGTGTCTGCGTTTCCCACATCTATGGTTGCAAACTGGCATATTATGCATGAAACTATTCTTCTAGCTGGATTTTTTTTTTTTTTTAAAGGGACAGTGCCCCCCAAATTAGTTGTCCTCATGTATGGATGTATGAAACAAAAATATTGACATGTAAAAAAAAAAAACAATGCAAAACATTTTTTATATATAAACACACATTCATTGACAAGCTTTGGCATCAATGCACTCAAACTGACTCAATATTTTTATGACCATTGACTGTTCCTGTATCTGGAAATGTAGGAGAAATAACATTTTTATAATATTTTTTTTCTAAACAATACTTAATATTTTTATAATACTTACAAATTATATTTTTAAATTACTATTTCATATTTTAAACTTGATCTTATAGTTACCCACTTATTATTATTATTATTATTATTATTATTATTATTATTTATTTTTTTATCATTATAATTATTATAATTATTATTAGATACAGTAAAATGCCCGAGCTTCTTTTTCCACACAATAGAAGTGAATGGTGACCATGGCTGTCAGGCAAGATTCTCAATGAAGACTAATATCCAGTTTCGATTAAATTCCTCACACAAAGCTATGGCTTCAGAAGACTTGGAATACAGTGCACAGATCCTGTGAACAACTTTTATGGAGCTTTTTTCCTCCGTTATTTATTTATTTTTTTATCATTATAATTATTATTTAGATAGATAGATACAGTAAAATGCCCGAGCTTCTTTTTCCACACAATAGAAGTGAATGGTGACCATGGCTGTCAGGCAAGATTCTCAATGAAGACTAATATCCAGTTTCGATTAAATTCCTCACACAAAGCTATGGCTTCAGAAGACTTGGAATACAGTGCACAGATCCTGTGAACAACTTTTATGGAGCTTTTTTCCTCCGTTATTGAGCTTGAGAGCCCCTGGTCCACATCCACTCCCATTGAATGGGGAAAAAAAAAAAAAACATCATCTCAGACCTTCTGCTACACATCACCTTTTGTCAAAAATAAAGTCATATGGGTTTGTAATATCATGAGGGTAAGTAAATGACGATACAATTTTCATTTTTGGATGAACTCTATCTTTAAAGCATGCCGGTACTTTTAACGCTTGGATAAAGATGATGTTTCTAGTGCATCGACGCTGAGAAACTGCTTATTTAATTTCACCAAAGCTGATGTTAAATGCAAGATTACTAGATATTATCGCACAGTGTGGATGTGTTAATGCAGGCGTCTATTCTGGGTTATATAAAACTGCTGCCTCTGCCTTCCATAACATATGCAGGATCTGCAACGGGAGCAAAAGAGAGAGAAAGAGAGGAGGGGCGGCTATAGTTTCACACCAAAACCAATGAGCAAGAACGCGAAAACGAGAGAAAGAGTTGGAGGACGTCTCCTTCGGATCCGGCTGGTTTTAATAGCCCTCCGCTGTGCGAAAGTCAGGATATTTGACACCCGCCTCTGCCCCCCGGAAATTCATATGTGGCACGGCGCGGCGATAAAAAAGGCCACGGGAATATGAATTATTATTCTACGCCATTGCTTTCGCACGAATGCTAATATCTGATTTGTGGCTCTTTGTTTATTGCTTGTGCATACCATTCCATTTTAATAACTTTTATGTAAAAGCACCTAAACACAATTATTTTTTCACCGCTCGCAAAGCCATCCTGAATATAAAGAGGTTCAGGCCCAGTGCTTATCTGCCAGGGATCTTTGGCTGTCACGAGGATTGTTTTACTTCTTTCAGACGGTAGGGGGAAACATTGAGCTTCATTTTGGGCACAAAAGGGCCGACTGGCAGGAGAAAAACACAGAAGTGCTTGAGTGCGAGATGGTGTAGTTGCAGTGTGATGCATTCAGGCGAGCTTAAGCCCCCTCTCTCCATTACACACAGAAAACAGAGTCACGGAAACCCTCAAGAGAGAGCCATTATCCAGACAACTAACTAAGAAGAGCACTAAAGCAGTCTCTCACTTTAGTTTGCGCTGGCTTTTTAGAGGCACATATATGCACTCGCATATGCATTTGCTCCAATATAGGCATGCGAAACAGCCATGTATAAATGGAAAGGCTTGATAGACTTCCAGATATTGCACCAGGATAGTTTCTCCCAGTCAAACTAAGCGCGAGCAGGATTGCAGGAGAACCGGAGAACGATTACACACAGACGCCTCCTTAGGATGCCCCATGCCCGCATTTAATTCCAGAAACACGCTGACAACGTGATACTGTGCCGTGTTGTGTCATTATGACAATGTGAGATTAAATGGATTTATTTCAGGGGATAAATGGATATCAACTGATTTCGTTGCAAAGCATAAATGAATTTCAGTGCAGAAACGTGGTTAAAATACAGTGGGAACACCTCAAGTGTTTCTAATTAGACCAAGATGAAATGTCAACGTGGTCAACATTTTACCCTGGCATCCATCTCCCCCTCTCTCTCTGCATATCGGCAGGATTCATTAATATTTCAGAGAGGACACAGGCTGCTGTGTGGGTATTTGGCACAGTGTGTAAAAATTAACCCCTACTGTGCTGGAGCTCTTCTCTGGCAAAGGAAGAGCAAACACACATAATGCATTATCATCCGTATGAATACTTTATAAAGACTTTAGAGTAGAATTATCAGAAGATCAGAAGTCGCTATTTTCCAAAAAAGCGCACAAAGAGTAAAAATGATGCAATAAAGGTTAGAATGAAGCATTAATGTGAGATACCAGTACTGATAAACAGTGCTGGGTAGATTACTTACAAACTGTAGTCCATTGATTACAAATTACATGACGAAAAATGTAATCAGTTGCGTAATCTATTAGATTACACATTTTAGGTAGTCTAATTGGACTACTTTTGGATTACTTTTGACCTAACTCGTTTATCACATTTGATGAGAAGGATTATTTTGTACCACACTCGATATAAAAATACAAAGAGAAAGAAAATATATTCCATTCTTAGTTATCAACATCTTGAAATGCACTGAACGTTATATTACACCACTGCGGTTTGTGAAAGACCTTCAGGGGTTTGTGAACTGAAATAAGCTGATGCTTAATTAAATCACAATTAACAATGTAGCATAATAATAATACTACTAATAATAAATAAATAAAAACAGTAAAATATACCTACTAAAAAGATATAGGTAACACTTTACTTAATGCCTTTATACATAATGCATTATAAAATAAGTTTAAATGCATGAATTATGCTTTGTAATGCACCTTATAATGCATTGTATGAGCTCATGAATAATAGTAACCGCAGTTATAATACATTATAACACTTAGCTAGTCTTAGTTACAGTTGTAATGCATTATAAAGGCTTTAAGCAAAGTGTTACCAAGATATTTTATGATTACATAATCCAGATTGCATATAATAAGCAGCAGTACTGATAAATATGTCCTGTATCAATAGGAAATCATGAATGTAAATCCATATATTCAGCAGTGGCTATCAAGGCCAACTTACTATACAGTCGAGGTGGGTTATACATAAGCAGATTAGTTGGTTTGCAAGATGCAAGATATCGTTGAATATGTATGGTGGTCATCAACAGTGTTAAGGATAATGCATTACAAGTAATGTGAGTTACGTAATCAGATTACTTTTTTTTTCAAGTAACTAGTGAAGTAATGCATTACTTTTTAATTTGCAAGAAAATATCTTACTTTTGAGTTACTTTTTCAAATAAATGATGCCAGTTACTTTGTTTTCCCATTTACTGACTGTCCAGCTCCATTTTATATTAAAAACAAACAAGCAAGCCTAGCCCAGATTTTAAAAGTAATGTAAAAGTAACACAAAAATTACTTTCCATAAAAAGTAACCAAGTAATGTAATTAGTTACTTTTTGTTTTAGTATTGTAATGCATTACTTTTAATAGGAACATTCCCCAACACTGGTCATCAAATGGTCATTGATCAAGGTGGGTGGTTTAAAGGTTATAAGGTCAAATTTAAAGCACTGTGCATTAAGTGTAAACCAGAACTGGTCAGCATTGCACCTTTAAGACATCCATGCAAATGGAGACAGGACAATGTGACAGGGCATTGCTATTACTGTAGTTAAATCTACTGTAAAATGCTACTGCAGTGAGAAACCATTCAAATGTAGCTGTGCAAGCAATATCAAAATGTGTCCTTTTTTGGTTTCCTATGACAATGGTTCAGAATATTTTGTTCGTTCCATCAGGGATTTATTATCATTGAGAAATAGCTGCAAGGTAGGATACACACAATTCCAGTCGCTCTGTGTCCTTATTTAAAGAATTCAGGACAAAAAATCGACTGAGAGATTAAAATACTGCTTGCTCTCAGTTGCAGGACTCTGACGTAAGTAATTTACTGAAAGAACATGCCAATCCAATTCTGAGGGCCTCTAATAATTAGCTTAGCTGTAAACATATACTTATTACTCATCTGAACCACACATATCTTTAATCAGCCTGTAAGAAATAAATCTCTATAATATCTCAGACTTTTCTCAGAAACAGCAAAGATATTTCAGATGTTTTGCTGGGTTTATATGATATTTATATTCCTATATGTGGTGTGTATATAATAATAATAATAATAATAATAATAATAATAATAATAA
>NW_015652158.1:97275-98661 GCF_001515625.1 Sinocyclocheilus rhinocerous
TAAATAAAAAGAAAAACAGATAGAATAGAAAAAAGAATAGAGCAAGCTAGTGTTAGAGGCCTTTTTTGCTTTTGTTAACTGTATAATAAATAAAAATTAAATAAATATAATATAATACAAAAAGAATAGAGAAGCTAGTGTTAGTTTTTTTTTTTTTTATTCACTTGCAGAACGCAAGCTTCTAGCGGGCACATAAGTCTGAAGTAATGAATTTAGGTAAGGGGTGCAGAGTCAGTGGTGGTTTTGTAGGCAAACATCAATGCTTTGAATTTTATGCGAGCAGCTATTGGTAGCCAGTGCAAATTGATAGTACTTAAGAGCATCTAGTTTGTTGGATTAAAGGTATGTTTCCATTGTCTGGTGCAAAGAACAATGAATACTGTTTTAGAGTGAATACAATATGAAATGGTTAAGGTTTTTTTTTACAGATAGGGTTCTGAATCTTTTTTTTCTTCAAGCTGTCAAATAACAGTAAGATTTCAGCTTTTTGGCTTGCCCACAATGAAAGCCGGACACTTGCTGACTGCTCTTACTTCACTGACTGCTCATCCATTTGACGAAATAAATAATAAATTATATATATATATATACATTTCCCCAATCCTACTATATGCCCTAATAACTCTAGACCAGTAGGTGGCGGAAGTGCACTAGTAGGTGGCGGAAGGTTGATTTAAACAAAACATCACCAGAAGAAGACGACGAACTGAACTTCAGAGTCAGATCGTGTTTGAAATGTGGCCACAATGAGGTTAAGAGCGAGGAGGAAGTGATCCGAGGTGTGCAGTGGAGTAACCAGCACATGATCAGTGGAGCAGTGTCATGTGTAAATAAGGTCAAGTTGCTTGCCTGATTTGTGAGTAGCCGTAGTTGACACTCTCTTGAGATCAAAAGAGATAAGCAGAGTGTGGAAGTCTGCAACCTGAGGTTTATCTAGGTGGATGTTGAAGTCTCCAAACATAACTAGGGGAGTACCATCCTCAGGAAAGGTTGAGAGCAGCACATCTAATTAATCCAAGAAGTTACCTTGTGGTCCTGGGGGTCGATAAACAACTACAAAATGGATTTTGAAAGGGTGGGTAATAGCGACTGAATGTGAATCAAAAGAGCTGTTAATACCCCGAGAAGGTAAATGAATAAATTTCCAATCATTAGAGATAAGCAGACCAGTACCTCCACCTCTTCCAGTCAGACGGGGAGTGTGGGAAAATGAGAAATTATTGGAGCGTGCAGCAGGAGTAGTAGTGTCTTCTGGTTTGATCCAAGTCTCTGTCAGGGCCAAACGGTTTAGTCTTGAATGACTAGAAATAGATGTAATGAAATCTGCTTTGTTTACTGCAGACTGACAATTCCAGAGACCAATAGAAAAATAAAGTAGTGTATTAG